>NW_015213377.1:0-2063 GCF_001447785.1 Gekko japonicus | reverse complement strand
AATTCTAATAGATTGATGAGGCAAGACCTTCCTTTGCAGAAACCACGCAGAGCAGATTGGGTACGATCCATATCCCTGAGGTGTCAAAGGCAAAACGTCCATTGATTTTAATAGGTCTGGGTTACATCTCTTGTTGTTTATCTACATGGGCAATAATTCCATTTCTTAATTATATTTTCTCCTGAATTGCTTGTACAGTGAAGTTAAGCCCGTTGACCTGTGGTTTCAAGGATCACCTCTAGTGCCTTTTATGAATGTGCTCTCGCATTCGCTTACCTCCCTGGCCTCTGGTGCAGAGGCTAATTTTACTGGCAAGTTACGCACTGCAGTTAGTAGTTGTGCAATTTCATACTTGAGTTCTTCCCGAACTCTTGAGTAAATAGACGCCATCTGGCACTAGCGACTTTCCATTGTTCAGTTTATCAATCCACTGTGAAACCTTCTTCTCTGTGGATACATCCCATTTGTGACAGCTCATTAGATCTATCGCTTATCGAGGGATGGTCTGTGCGGACAAGAGGGCACAATGTTGATGTCACGGAAACCTAAAAGAGGCAGGAAGATCTTGGCAATCTCCATTGTCTTCATGAACTAGGTGGGACCCAGAGGGCATCGCCTGGCATCTGGGGGCAACAGGGATCTAGGTGTTCTGGTTGATCACAAGCTGAACATGAGCTGCATCTGCAGTGTGATGTGACTGCGAAGAAAGCGAATGCAATCTTAGGATGCATTCACAGAAGCACTGTGTCCAGATCACGGGAGGTGGTCGTTCTGCTCTATTCTGCTATGGTCAGGCCTCGCCTGGAGTCCTGTGTGTCCAGTTTTGGGCACCACATTTTGGGAAGGATGTTGACAAGCTCGAGCGTGTCCAGAAGAGGGCAACCAGGATGGTGAGAGGGTTGGAATCCAAGTCTTATGAGGAAAGGCTGAAAGAATTGGGTATGTTTAGCCTGGGAAAGAGAAGGCTTAGAGGGGACAAATATTCGAAGGGCTTTCATGTAGAAGATGGAGCAGATCTATTCTCTCTTGCTCCTGATGGCAAGACTAGATCTAATGGGTGGAAATTACAAGGGAGTCGATACCGGCTAAATATCAGGAGAAACTTCCTGACTGTAAGAGTGGTTGAGCAGTGGAACAGACTGCCTCGAGAGGTGGTGGATGCTCCTTTATTGGACGTTTTCGAGCGGAGGCTGGACGACCATCTTTTGGGTATGTTGTAGGGCTATCTTTCGGCTGAGCTTCTGCAGAGTGCAGGGGGTTGGACTAGATGACTTGCAAGGTCCCTTCCAACTCTAACATTCTATTATTCTAAGCATGCATTTTTGTGGTCTTATTGGATGGAGTGCCCAACATTGGCATTTCTTATGTTCTTATGTCTGTAGGTAGCTATGGATAGCTGGCCAGTGGGACAGGATGGAGTTCAGTTATTCAGACATGACAACTTCCAATACGGATTGTCTCCTCTCACAGCTTGAATGTATGTAAGTATTCCTGATTGATTTACTTCAGCTATACCCCCCTTCCTCCCCAAAGGGGACCCAAAGTGGGTAACATCATTATCCTCGCCTCCATTTTATCCTCACAACAACACTGTGAGGTAGGGTAGGTTGAGTGGGTGTGACTGGCCCAAGGTCACCCACTGAGTTTCCATGTCAGAGTGGGCATTTGAACCCAGGTGTCCTAGTCCAGTAAGGGCTGCGGTGGCTCAAGTGGTTAAGACGCTGAACTGCAGACCAGAAGGTTGGTCGTTCAGCAGTTCAAGACCCGAGTGCCGCATGATGGAGTGAGCTCCCATCTCTGGCCCCACCTCCTGCCAACCTAGCAGTTCGAAAGCAAAAACATGCAAGTAGATAAATAGGTACCACTTTGGTGCAAAGGTAACAGCGTTCTGTGCACCTCGGGGTCTACTCATGCCGGCCACATGACCACGGAAACATCTTCGGACAGCGCTGGCTCTTTGGCTTGGAAATGGAGATGAGCACCACATCCCTAGAGTTGGATCTGACTGGCTTTCGAGCAAGGAAAAAACTGGGGAAAAAGGGGGGAAGGGAAAAACTCAACCC
>NW_015213376.1:0-2912 GCF_001447785.1 Gekko japonicus | reverse complement strand
ACACACACACACACACACATCAATGTATTAGAAATACAATAAATAATTAAGCAGCTGGCATGAAGCTGAACACCACTGGCTCCAAGAATTTATTATGTGTGTGGGGGAGAACCAAGTTTAATTTATCAGCACTTTATTACCTTTGAACATACATTTGCCAAGGAACGTGATCTGTCTCTTCTCCCGGGACGCAACAGTGCTAATGTTACAGTATAATGATCATGGGGTGTACTGTTAGCTGCATACAAACATCCTTGATTATTAACAGGAGGGGAATCATTTGTGATACACACCAAAGGTTTCCAGCCATTTGGATTCTGTTAGCCTGAAAGGTAGAAATCATCTGTTTTGATATGTTCCTACCTAATCAACAGTAAAATTAGTTTTCACACACTGCACTGAGCAGAGATTCAGAAAGCTGTTTGCCAGAGATTAGGTGACCAGTTTTGGGGAGGTTTTCCCCCCCTCGTCGCAAAAGCAGATTCAGTATTTTGCACCTATATTTTTTTTTTGTCCCCCTTGCAGATTGCAGGCAGCTATAATCCACTGTGAAAGTGATGTTAACATTTTGATAACTTGATTAATGGCTCTCCGTGTACAAAAGAACTAGCGGTGCGTGTTTGAAGTCGGGGGGATTTGAGACAATGTTTTCTCGCTAACATGTGGGAAATCAACTCGATCCGACCAGAATGAAAGAGCAGATACAGCCATCATATCCGAGGGTAAGTGAAGAGCTCCAGGCAGGCAGAGAGAGCAATGCTAAAGCAGGTCTACTCAGAATCCCACTCAAATCTATTCAGTGGTGGTTACTCCCAGGAAAGTGTTCTTAGGATGGCACGGAGTGTGAAGGAAATGGGGCAATGTAGCAGCACTCATCATGAGATCCTGGAAAGAGCAGCCCAAATACTTGGAGATGGGGGGAAGGCCATCTCCCAGCATAATAGCTAAGCAGAGCACCCAGGGGAGAGTACACAGGATAAGAACAGAGCGATATAATCAGCAGCAACAGATTGTTTGACACTGGCTGTGGATTAGGGTTGCCAGGTCTGGGTTGGGAAATACCTGGAGATTTAGGGGGTGGAGCCTGAAGAGGGTGTGGTTTGGGGAGGGGGGAGAGTCAGTTTGGTGTGGTGGTTAGGAGCGTGGACTCTAATCTGGGAGAACTAGGTTTGATTCCCCACTCCTTCACATGCAGCTGTTGGTGTGACCTTGGGTCAGACATAAGTTCTTTCAGAGCTGTTCTCTCAAGGGCAGTTCTCAAAACAGCTCTCTCAGTCCCACCCACCTCACAAAGTTTCTGTTGTGAGTAAGGGAAGGGAAAGGAGATTGTAAGCCGTTCTGAGACTTGTTTGGGTAGTGAAGGGTGGGGTAGAGAACCAATATCATTATCTTCTTCTTCTTCTTTCAAAGTGGCCATTTTCTCCAGATCTTGAGCTCTTTGCCTGGAGATCAATTGTAAGCCTAGAATACTGCCAGCCACCACTTGGAGACTGGCAACCTTACTGTGGATATAGATGCCTGAAAGGCCTGGGGAAAAACTGGAATAATTCTTAACCCCCCTCCCCCCCCAAACGCCCCCCTGTTTTTTTGGAAGCCTTTTTGGGGGCTTTTTGTAGAAATATGTCCTGTTTTAGAATGCGTGTAATGTTCTACGGAGAAGGTGGTCATGCTTTAGATCTATGTGTTTGTGTATAAAGTACTGTCAAACCGCAGGTGACTTATGGTGACCCCAGCAAGGGGCTTTCAAGGCAAGTGCGGAGCAGAGGTGGTTGGCCATTGTCTTCCTCTGCAGAGTCTTCCTTGGTAGACTCCCTTTCAAGAACCGACCCTGCTTTGCTTCCAAGATCTGATGAGATCAGGCTATACTATGCTGCTTTCCCTCCCCATTGGGGTCATATGCAGCTCTTAAATCCAATACACACCTAAATTTCCTTACAAGAGCATTCAGGCCTTTCATTGCTTCCGAACTGTTGCTTGCCTTCTGTTGTTCTTTTTGACCCAGCTGTTCCCCCGTGGTTGGACTTCTCAGTTTTCCCTCAAACCACTGTGACATACATATGCACAGACTGGGTAACAAGTAGCTTATCACCATACCTTGCTGCAAGGGGAAAAGGTCAGAAGGAAGTGGGACAGAAACGGCACCAAAGCCTCAGACGAAAACTCAACTTTATTGAGATCTGATCTCTCTCTTACCAGTAGCCACAGATGGAAGAAGATAGCCTTTAGCTGGAACTAAGGCATACAAAGTTCCGCATGGTCAAAGCAATGGTATTCCCAGTAGTCATGTATGGCTGTGAGAGTTGGACTATAAGGAAGGCCGAGCGCCGAAGAATAGATTCTTTTGAACTATGGTGCTGGAGGAGACTCTTGAGAGTCCCTTGGACTGCAAGAAGAACAAATCAGTCAATCCTCAAAGAAATCAACCCTGACTGTTCCCTGGAAGGCCAGATAATGAAACTGAAGCTCAAATACTTTGGCCAGCAAATGAGAAGGGAGCACTCACTGGAGAAGACCCTGATGCTGGGAAAGATTGAAGGTCAAAGAAGACGGGGACGGCAAAGGATGAGATGGTTAGACAGTGTCATAGATGCAACGAACATGAAATTGAGTGAACTTCAGAGGACAGCAGAAGACAGGAGGGCCTGGCGTGACCTGGTCCATGGGGTCGTGAAGAGTCAGACTCGACTGTGCGACTGAACAACAACAAGGCATACATGTTTTTATTTATTTGTTTGTTTGATTGATTTATACCCTGCCCTCCCTGCCAAGACAGGCTCATCCAGCAGTGTTAGAGAATGAGATTGATATTTTGCTTTATGGACTATATTTATTGCTACACACAATGGACTGTGCCACACACACACACATAGGCTCAGAGAAATATACAATATAAGTCACCTGTTGTGATGCCA
>NW_015213375.1:0-2262 GCF_001447785.1 Gekko japonicus | reverse complement strand
AGCTGGGAGAAGCAGCAGTTTCATGGACACAACAAGTACACATTACTACTGAACCACCAACATTGCTGTTTCTGGACCACTGGAATCTTGACCCTTGGACTGGACCTATCAGCTTTTCTGGAACCCCTGGACTGGACTTGGACTTGCTGCCTGGATCCCTTGTCCCTAGACTGGACTTGGCATACCTGCTCTCTGGAACCCCTGACTTTTGGACTGGGCCCCAGTTACTCTTTGCAACCTTGCTGTAACCTGCCCTGCTGCACCCCAGCCATTGTCTCCTGAGAGGGCTGCACCAGTACACCCAAGATCTCAAAGACTAAGCAGGGTTGGACCTGGCTAGTATTTGTATGGGAGATCTCCAAGGAGTTCCAGGGTCATGATGCAGAGGCAGGCAATGGCAAACCACCTCTGAACATCTCTTGCCATGAAAACCCTACAGGGTTGCCATAAGTTAGCTGTGACTTGACCACAAAATATATCATTACATCTTTCTTGTCTGGCACTCTATGAGTGGTGGAGTTTGGTCAGCCTGCCTTCCTTAGGCTATTAAACCTGTTCTGCCTACAGACCCATTTACTTCACTGATCACACTCTGACAGAAAAAAACAGAGCACTTGACCCTTGAACCAAATCTGAAAGAGCCTAATCTTTTCTGTGCTTAAGATCATTCAAATGTAAATAATACTATTGTGTACACGGACCCCTCAGACTACTGTTCATTTGGATCCTAATTCTTTATAAGGTTTGGCTTTAAATCACACAGTTGCCTTGGCTAAGAGCAAATGGTCACGATGGGGGTGCTATAATTAAACAGCCAGGGAATGGAAAAGCCAAACTGAAGAGCAATCAGCTGTTGGTAAAGTGCCAGGTTGAATGTATAGGAACGTTCCATGCCTTGGCAAAACATGCATATTTTCTTATGTTAAGAGTTATTTCCCTAGGTGCAGTTCCTTTCAGTGGAGAGATTAAAGTGTTCTACTCCAGTACCCTATTTGCATTTTAGCAATGGACTCAGTCAGGGAAGGAAGCCAAGAGAAACCAAAAAAAATGCTTAGGGCGTAGAGTTCATGGGTACTTTGTTCAACACTTCAGTGTACCCTGCTATGAAAAAGAAACAAGAAACAAAACATTGACATAAAGTTGAATAATGTGGCTTAGAGTTGTGAAGTCGTAGCAGGGGATCGTAGCTCTTCACAGAATCCTTGCCATGGGGATGGCGAGACGCGTTGCACCCACCGTCGCCAGGATCTGACGCTATGCGTCGCTCTGGCAATGGGACTCCAAACAGTCCCGTTGCCAGAGCGATGCATAGTGTCATGTCCTCGTGACGGCGGTGCAACGCGTCTCGCCATCCCCGTGCATAGTCTGTGGTAACACCGTGCCACCCCCCCGCGGTGATTTGGCGAGATTCGGCAGGCCTAAATTGTGGCTGGGGATCTAGGCTGCTTCCATTTTGCTTTCATCACAGCTGCAAATGCAGAGACACATGCCGTAGGTAGGTTCCGCACCTGTGATATTTCTGGGCCCTTTTCTCTGTCTTTTTTCTGCCTTTTTGCTTCCACACATACCCTACAGAAACTTCACAATGTCTTGCAGGAGTTGCATGTTAACCTCACTGCCCCTCCCTTTCGCAGAAAGTTTCATGGCTGTAATGCCAACTCACTACTGCCCCTACTTTTCTTCACACATGCACTATAGGGGGTCTAATGGGTCTATTAAACAGAAATAGGTAAATGGCTATAGATTGAACTATAGCACTATAACAACTGTGTTACAATGATCTCGTGCCACTTATCTATTTAAAATTTTGATAGAACCATTCTAACATTATAGTAACAGATGGCTGTAATATTATCATGCTAAAGCAACTGTGTGGGTCTGTCATGTGATGTCAAGTCACATCTGACTTATTACAACCCTATGAATTAATGATCTCCAAAATGTCATATTGTTAACAACCTCCAAAAAATTCTTTCTTGTTGTAGCCAGGAGAAAAAGCTGGGAATATAGTGCCTGCAAGGGGGCTGAAGGTGGGAAAATGACTCTAATGAGAGCAGGACCTTTCCAAGGCAGAAAAATGTAGTCCATTCCTACCAGACAGTGTGCTGACACACTTGGTATGCATTCTTTCCCAAAAGATCAGAGTAGAGCAGGTTTGCGAAAGAATGTATTAAGGAAGGGAAAGACAGGGAATCAAGTTGATTATAGCATGACATCATGAGGAAGTTTTTTTAAAAAAATAGCATTCCAGTTTGAAACCCA
>NW_015213374.1:0-2576 GCF_001447785.1 Gekko japonicus | reverse complement strand
GAGCAGATGAAACTGAGCCAAAGTCATGGTCGCATTCTACTGTGTGGGTGACAGCTAGACAGAAGTCTTATTGTGTGTGTGTGTGTGTGCACGTGAAGTGCCATCGCCGCTTCCATCTTACAGCACCCCTACAAATTAAAGTTCTCCAAATGTCCTGTTGTTAAGAGCTTTGCAAACTGAGGGCTGTAGACTTCCTTGTAGAGTCCATACATTTTTCCTAGCGTCCTCGGACTCCGATCTGGGAGAACCGGGTCTGATTCCCCACTCCTCCACACGCAGCTGCTGGATGACCTTGGGCAAGCCACAGTTCTGTCAGAACCGTTCTCAAAAGAGCAGTTTCTCTCAGAGCTCCCTCAGCCCCACCTACCTCACAGGGTGTCTGTTGTGGGGAGGGGAAGGGAAAGGGGTTTGTAAGCCGCTCTGAGACTCCGAGTGAAGGGCGGGGTATAAATCCAATGTCTTCTTCTTCTTCTTCCAGTGACTGTCTTCTCATAATGGAACCAAAGCACAACAGCCTCACTGCCTTTTCGCACACACTAACGGACGCGCTTTCAATCCACTTCCAATGCACTTTGCAACTGGATTTTACTGTGTGAAATGGCAGAATCCACTTGCAAATGGTCGCCAAAGTGGATTGAAACAGCATGATTTAGCATTCGCTTCAGTCCTTTCCGCTTCTAGGGAGTGTTCAGGCTTAATTTGACCTAGAATCCACTTGTCTGTCTTTCTGGCGGACTTTAATCTGGGCAGACCGGGTTTGATTCTCCACTCCTCCACATGCAGCTGCCGTTATTTCAGAGCTGTTCCCTCAAGAGCAGTCCTCAAACGAGCTCTCTCAGCCCCGCCTGCCTCCCAGGGTGTCTGTTGTGGGGAGGGGAAGGGAAAGGAGTTTGTGAGCTGCTCTGAGACTCCTCTGGGTAGTGAAGGGCAGGGTATAAATCCAGTCTCCTCCTCCTCCTCTTCTTCCTCTTCACGATTCCCAAAACCAGAACAGATTATTCCTTCCATTTGTATCTCATTTATTCATAAGTTAAAAATTCAGCTTTTAAAGGTTCCCTTGCTCGAAAACCAGTCGAATCCGACTCTTCTTGCTTTCGAACTGCTAGGTTGGCAGGAGCTGGAACTAGAGACGGGAGCTCACTCCGTCATGCGGCACACTCGGGTCTCGAACTGCTGAACTACCGACCTTCCACAGCCTGCAGTTCAGCGTTTTAACCACTTGAGCCACTGCATTTGTATCTCATTTATTCATAAGTTAAACATTCAGCTTTTAGGCACGCAGAATTTGCACTGGGCAGTTGGCTTCCGGGCTCGATTTGCAGAGCGCACGCAAGGCCCAAAGACTTCCAAGCTTGTGATCTCTTCCCCCCCCACTCAAATGGACCCCTCCCGACCTAGAGATGTAACTCATGGCAAAAACACATCCCTCGCCTGCCAGGAAGACATAAAAGCCTTCCCAGTTCCAACCTTCTGCTAATGCACTGTTTTTATTGCCCGAACACCTGGTGTACGCGCCATTCCCACCAAGTGCGGAAGCATACGGTGGCCCTCATGAAGCCCCGGTTCAGAGAAGAAACTGCAGCAATCGAAACCGATTAAGATGTCAGGAACTCACTGCAAGCTTCTCGCCATCGGATTACTGTAATTTATTAGGCTGTAAAATGCAGGCGGGCTCACATTGAAGTGGTTGCATTATCCTTTGGAAACAGGGAACCAAACAATCAACTCCAAACTAATAGCCTGCTCCCAAAAGGATATTGAACCTCCTATGCGGGGAGAGAGAGAAGAGCATAAAAAGAGCCGCGATGGATCAGACCAATAGTCCATCTACAACCTGTCTCGCACAATGGTCAGCTGGTTCCTCTAGGGAGACGACAGCAGGGCAGAGAGGCCAAGGCCTTCCCCTGGGGCTGCCTCCTGGCTCTGGGACTCAGAGGTGGACTGCCTCTAAATTGTGGAGGTTCCCCACAGCTAGCAGCCATTGATAGACTTGTCCTCCACGAATCCATTGAATCACCTTTGAAAACTGATTACTCCTGCAGCAACCACTACATCCTCTGGCAGCAAATTCCATATTATAATCACTCGCCGTGTAAAGAAGTGTTTCCTTTTGTTTGTCCTAAACCTACTGCCCGTCGGGCTTCACTGGATGCTCTCGCATTCCAGTCTTTTGGGAGCGGGAGACAAAAAGTTCCCTTTGTCCACTGTCTCTGCGCCATGCGTAATTTTATAAAGCCGTCTCATGTCCGCCTCTTAAGTCATTTATTCTCTAAACTGAGAAGTCCCCGACTCTTCAAGCCAGGTTGGGTTGGTCGAATGGGGTCCAAGAGGTAACAGACACCTCTCCGCCGGAGAACAGTCAGACCAGTGGAACCTTAGGCACCAACAAGAGTTTCAGAGTAGAAGCTTTCAAGAGTTAAAAGTTCCCTTCATCATACCCTCCTCTCTGCAAAAGGGTGTAATTCCAACCACCTTGAAACAGGAGATCATAAAACACCTCTCCGGAAAAAAGCATCCCTGGACCCCACTGACCTAAACAACTATTGACAGTTGGTCAACATTGCTTTTATTTTGGT
>NW_015213373.1:0-1731 GCF_001447785.1 Gekko japonicus | reverse complement strand
AACCACGACACCAAACTACACTACACTACACCAAACCACTTAACCACTACGCCAAAATGGCATCCCCCCGCAATGTGCCCTCTGGATGAGGCCATTGTGCTAGGCATGTCAGCGTGGATGGGGCTGCTTGGGAGCGGGGTTCCCCCGCCGGCCAGCTGAGCAGTGGCGGATTGGGCCCCCCTACAGTGGCTAACCCCCCACCCTCATTGGGGGGATAGCAACCCTATATCTAAAATACCAGTTCTTCCTATATGTCCCCGCATGCCAGTTGTGATCTTCCAGTTGCTACCTGCTAGTTGTCCCCCCACTTAGGGTAGCCCACCTGGCATTAATTAGATCCTGCACTTTCTCCCCTTTATGGAATGGATTCCCCAAGGAGGTGACGGAGGCCATCATCTCTGAAGGGGTTTATGAGGTGGTACAAGGCTATTCGGTTTTCTAGGGATGGGTGTTGGCTGCAGGCACTATTTCAGGGGACGGGGATTATTTTATTCACTTCATTTATACCCCGCCTTTCTGCCCAGTGAAGACCCAAAAGTTTTATTGTATTCTGCATATTTTAAATTTGAATTTGACAGCCACCTTGAGCTAGGGTCGCCAGGTGCCAGATGGTAAATCCAAAAAGCTGGGAAACCTAGCGTCACAAAGCTCCAAGAAGAGCAAAATCCGCTAGGAAAAAACACCATCACAAAGAATGCCAAAATATGTGAACTCTATTTAACAATTACAAAGTTGGTGGTGCCACAACAATTTCAACAATTTCTCCTCACCACACAAGGTTCATCGTGTGGAGCGAATCGTAAGGAGATTCGCTCTTCATGCTATAAACCTTGTTGTCAGGAGAAATCAGGTTCCAACCACACAGATGGCAAACTGAAGCAGTTGATGGAAACATCTCCTTTAAGTATCAGGAACGGGAGTTTTTGCGAAGGCTGTTTTTGAAAATGTTTCAAAAATGTGGATTCCTCCTATTGTGTTGAATGGACTACATGGACTAATATTTATCTTTGAAGGAGGAAACATTGTACTCTATGCCTTCTTTATAGTATTAGTATGCACTTATTTTGATGTTGTGGCACCACCAACTTTATAACTGTTAAATAGAGGCCCCGGTCACGTGGGCCAGATAACGTGGGGGGAGGCGTGGCTGTTCGCCCTGGAGCAAAATTAAGCGCGGTAGCCCGATCACACGGTCCCTCGAGGCTTCACGCTTAGGCTGTTTGCTGGCGATCACATGGCGATGCTGGAGCGTGGCAAAGAAGTGGCGCGGCAAGCATTTCGCGTTTGTGCGCATCTGCAGTTCTGCGGAGCAGCACTGCTTTCAGTTACGTGTTTGTGCGCATGCGCTTACGAAAAACGTCCGGTTTGTGATGGGCTGTGGACTGACGCTGGATGCCATGGGATACTAGCGCTCCCGTGAGCAGATGCCTTCCCCGGCCCCTGCCCCGCTTTTTCTTGATTCTAGTGCACTTTCTGAGGTAGTTTTTTACTGCACATCTTCGGTGGGATGCCACGGGTTGGCCACAGGTGCACTATGCTTCCCAGATGTTGTGGTGTGATTACGCACCGAAAATCCACCTGACTTTAGCGCGGCAACTTCTCTGTGTGAACAGGGCCAGAGTTCACATATTTTGGCATTCTTTGATGGTGTTTTTATCTGGCGGATTTTGCTTCTTCTTCTTTTGGAGCTACCAGACAGTGACTGGAGATCTCCCAAAATTACAACTGATC
>NW_015213372.1:0-2258 GCF_001447785.1 Gekko japonicus | reverse complement strand
GGGGGGGGGGGGGAGCATTGCTGCAAGGACAATAGAACCAATACAATGTATTGGTGCCCAGCATCAGAACTCAGTGCCATTATGACAAATGCCAGCTCAACAGGACTGTTGTCAGGCACAGAATCACAATCTGAGTTAGGGGGAGAACCATTGCAATAGTGCTCAGCAGCACAACTCAGTGCCAATGTGGCAGTAGTGCAAACCCGACAGAACTAACCAACGTCACACCAGCTGCCCTTTCTTCATCACAAGCTCTCCCTATCCCACCTCCCACCCATGCAAAGAAGAACATTTCACAGCAAATTAGCTTCATTATTAATGAGGCTCCTGTGGGTTCTGCTGGTTTCTGTTTGGCACACAGGTCTCACTATCCTACTCTACCCCTTTCATCTCCACCAAGATGAAGAACAGTTTTGGTGGTGCTGCTTTTTAAATTTCAGCATGCAATTCTGGTTTGGGGTGTCTGGTGACTTGGTGAGTGAACTTGAGCTACCTTCAACATCACCCTATGCTGCACTCCGACCAGGGTTCTGTGGGGGTATTTTAATTTATTTTAACAGTCGATTTGATACCCCGCTCGAACCCCTGGCTAGGGGTCTCTGAGCGGCTTACAGGGTCTAGTGGTGCTAATCACCATTCTTCCCTAACTAGGGCCACAACGTGTAAGGGGATGGGACAACCTACCAGCACCCCCCTATGGTGGTCGTTTTTGCTGTTCTTCTCCCGTCGGCTTAGCTCGGGTCGGGTCGGGTCTCTGGCTGGCAGGCGTTCTTTCCGGCGTTTTGGTGGTGGCTGGTTCTCTTCCTTCTAAGGCGCGCGACTCCGCCTCAGGAGGCACGGAGAGCTGGAGATGAGTGCAGTGGCCTGTTTTCTTCTGCTCCTTCTGGAATGCCCAAGCAAGGTCTGAAGATTCACCAGGAAGGAATTGTAGATTTTAAGGGCAGTCCAGTGAAGTCCCAAAGGTTTTTTTTATTTTTATTTTTATTTTGAAATGCCAAAGCCAAGAGCAATGCATTAGGGAGATGTCTAAAAGCACCTCAGTTTTCAGACACTTCTTGTGTTTTTGTCCTACCCTTTTGCTTTGCTAGCTTTCCTCCTGCACTATTTGCATATTATGTGCCATCTTGGCACAATTGGTGAAGAAACAGGTGTCAATCTTTGATAGACATTTCTGTGGAACTTTCTTACCGACAGGGTAAGAAGACAGCTGCTCTTTGGTCTCGACTGGGAAGAATGCAGGGCAGCAACTAGAAATTTCTAACAAATGTTGGGCTAATAAATTGGGTAACATCCCTCAAACACCTCTTTCCTAACGCATCCCCAAGACACAATTCAGTCTCCTTTTATAAAGCTCAAGTCCTACTCTCTCAGGGCATAACTTCACGAAACATCCAACGTGTTGGGGTCATAGGTACACTACTGGACTCACAGTCAGATGCACATTGGGGGAACTCGCCTTAAAAAGGGCTTATTGGCTCGACTGCAAGGGAACCCTGTGAGGGGGGAGAAGGGGCTTCCAGTTTCCCTCTTACTCCACTTCCTCCAGTGGAAAGGCGGGGTGTGTGTGTCAGGTCGCCCATCAATCAACAAGTCGCTTCTCTGTTTAGAAGGAACTTTTATTGAAAGGATGAATCCCTAACAAAGTCTCTGATTAGAATGACATGGAGGGAACCATACAGGGAATATGAAAGGAATTCAAACAGTCTCTACACCAATGGGTCATATTCCCGCCAGGGAGAAAGAAGCGCCAAATTGCTGGGAATCAGAACGGTTCCTGTAATCCAAAACATCCCTGTTCCCAAGCTGTGAATAGAAGCTAAACCCAAGCAAACTACAGCAATCAGTCTTATCTCTCCACCTGTCCTTGACTTTGTTTTGCGTTACACTAACAAGCTGCTATCTGTGAGCATGCGCCTGGATTGCTAGGCAACTACTATAAACATATGAATCTATTACAGAAAGCAAAGCAAGGTTAAAGAGAACATACAGGTCAAGCAGATATATCCCTGATGCCCATATGACAACTTGCTGACAGAAACCCCCCAAAACACCCGTAAGGTCCAGGTATTTTTTGGCTTGGATACAGCCGAGTGCACTCCCCTGTGTGTAGCAAATTCTTCCTGACCACCTTTTAAAAAAACAAACAAAAAAACAAGAAGTCTTTTGGAGATAAGATCACCTGAGTAGGAAAATACTGGATTCAGTAAACATGATGCTGCCCAGTTCATTCATTACTTTATGCCTGGTAGGGTGGCATA
>NW_015213371.1:0-2288 GCF_001447785.1 Gekko japonicus | reverse complement strand
CACAATAATGCAACATCTAATCTGAACACGCACACTGTTAGCAGAGCTTGCAATAAACCCAGGTGCCAACTTTGCTGCCACATTCACCCAGACAACTCAGTCACTGGACCTAACAACATCAACTACACCATCTCAGGCTTATTCACTTGCTCATCTTCCTGCATTGTATATGCCATTAAATGCCAACAACGTCCTTCTGTTCTGTACATAGCACAAACAGGTCAAACCCTATGCCAAAGGATAAATGGGCACAAATCTCATCACAAGACTGAGAAACCTATAAGAGAACAGTTCAACCTTCCAGGACAGTCAGTGGAGGACCTCAAAGCAGCTGTTTTATTGCAAAGAAACTTCAGAAACAGACAGGGATGGGAGGTTGCTGAATTACAAGATTTTACAACACTCAGAACAATGGAACCCCCAGGAGGACTTAACAGGGATATTGGTTTCTTATCTCACTACATATGCTAAACTCATTCAGTCCTTACATATGTATTTTCACCAAGAAGGGCTATGCATCCTCTTTATTGTAATGTATTTTTCATTTGGAATAGTAGATTGAAATAGTGATTGAAATGTAATGCAATGAATATGGGAATGTATTTCTCTGATCTGGTGATGGAGGAGACATAACACTGCACAACCATTCACTGCACCTCAAAGAAAAGGATGCTGTTAATTACCTCCATACTTTAGAGGAGATGAATGGAGTGTAACAACAGGGTCTCAGATACTTACTCTTAGCCTTCCACAATTAAGAAGGATATGTTTACACATCAGTCTCCTATTTTGACATATTTATTTGCTTCACTGTGTTCCCCCATAATTAAATCCAAACAAATGGTGACCATATAAACTTAGCTTGTTATTCCTGTTTGGTCTTTGCATTGCTAAAACATCTTTTTTATGCTGTATGCTAATTTGCTGTTCACCCTCTGCTTATAGGTATGGACTGTTAATTTCCATTTTAATGTATCTGAGGAAGTGTGCGTACACATAAAAGCTCATACCTTGAATAAAACTTAGTTGGTCTTAAAGGTGCCACTGGACTCAAACTTTGTTCTACTTTTTCAAACCAACATGGCTGCCCATCTAGATTTAGACCAATACAATAAGCCTTTTAAATACAAAGCTTTTCAAACATTTTTTTGAGTGAATTTCTATTCCACATGCCAGGGGAGGCAGAGATGAAGGGACAACATTGACAACACTGGGTTGGGAAATCCCTGGTGAGTGTGCGGGTGAAGCCTGGGGAGAGTGGGATTTGGGGAGGCCAGGGAATTAATTGGGCTACATTACGTTTCCCAGTTTTCTTTAAATGACAGTTACTATAAGGAGAGGAAAAATATGAAATATCCTTGAGGAATCTGTCCATGCCTGGGCACTGTGAGTGGAATTGTTGATCTAGCCTTGCGTACCTACAGTGTTGTGATCTTTCCTGGAAAGGGGAGGGTGGGAATGTCTCCCACTCAGACAGATGTACATGCACACAGACACACTCCCATGACTTGAAGACCCAATGGGGTCACCATAAGTCAGCTGTGACTTGATGGTCCACCACCAAAACTGCAAATAACAATGAAAGGGGGTGTGTGCAATTGCCCCCAAGTAGGAGCTTTCCGAAGTCCCTGCTCACTTCTTCAGATCTGAAAAGAGCAAGAGTCCAGGAGCACCTTAAAGACTAAGAAAATTTGTGGCAGGGTAGGAGCTTTCGTGAGGCACTGCCCACTTCTTCAGTCACCCAGATCAGCAATGCCCAGGGTTTCATTCTGCCCTAGAATGCAAGTAAAGAAAGAGAGAGCCTCTGGGCATGCACAGAGTGCACTTGCATCCTTCACCAAGCACATGCATACTCATGCACACACAATAAATCCCAACCTGGGAGGCATCAGGCTAGGAAATCTGAGCAACACCCTGCGCTGGGCCTGGAAAGCAACTGGAGTCTTCCTTTCCCCCCGCTGCTGTCGTCACCCCCCGTCCTCTTCATCCCCTACTTCCTCGTCAGTGTTGTCTCCATCCGAGCAGGACGAGTCACGGAATCGCCTGTCTCCCCTGGAGCAGACGGTCTGGGTTTGGTCCCCCACCATTTAGGGGGAGGGAGAAGAGAATGGGCGTCCTGCTGCCTTAAGCCCAAGACTCATCCGCTGTCCCAGGAAAAGAAGCAACTGCACAAGCCTCCTTCGGAAATGGCTGGGCTGACTGGCGAGAAAACACAGGTGTGAGTACACCACCATGCCTTTCATCGGAGATGAACAGATTGCTCAGGAAGGACAGCTGGTGAAGATCTC
>NW_015213370.1:0-1834 GCF_001447785.1 Gekko japonicus | reverse complement strand
GATGGGCAGTAGGTTAAGGATGGACAAAATAAAATGCTGTTTTACACAGAGAGTGATTAAAATGTGGAATTCACTGCCAGAGGATGTACTGGTGGTCATAGGAATAAATAGCTCTAAAAGGGGATTAGATAGATTCATGGAGGATAAGCCTATCAATGGCTACTAGCCATGGTGACTGAGGGGAACCTCCACATTCAGAGGCACTAATCGTCTGAATCCCAGAGCCAGGAGGCAACATCAGGGGAAGGCCTCAGCCTCTATGCTGTCCAAAGGAACCGGTTGGCCACTATGTGAGACAGGATACTGGACTAGATGGACCACTGGTCTGATCCACAAGGGCTCTTTTTATTTTCGTATGTTCTTATTGTGTCTGAGAACCAGAATTCAATGGCTGTATGGATCCACACTGGAAGAGCTTCACTGCCAAGAAATCATCCCTCAATAAGGTGGTTGGATATCTTTAGCTGCATATGCATGCATGCCATTTCAAAAGTCTGTCACTGAGTTCAGAAGAATTATTTTATTGATTTGTTTGACATAGATATACTTTTTATCTCTAATATTTCACACCTTCGTTGCAGGTGGTTTTAGTGGCAAAGACTTTTCACTCAGTGTTTTTTGTTTGTTTTTTACAGGCTATACAGATTTAAGAACATAAAAGAAGCCAAGCTGGATCAGACGATTGGCCCATCCAGTGCAACACTCTGTGTCACACAGTGGCCAAAACCCAGGTGCCATCAGGAGGTCCACCAGCAGGGCCAGAATTCCAGAAGCCTTCCCACTGTTGCCCCCTCCAAGCACTGAGGATACACAACATCACTGCCCCAGACATAGTATTCCATCTGTACATTGTGGTTAATAGCCACTGATGGGCCTTTGCTCTTTATTTATTTTATATTTATAATTTCAATTTATAGCCCTCCCTCCCCGCGACACGGGCTGTATGTTTATCCAATCGCCTCTTGAAGCTGTCTATTCTCGTAGCTGCCACCACTTCTTGTGGCAGTGAATTCCACATGTTAATTACGCTGGGTGAAGAAATGTTTCCTTTTATTTGTTCAAAGCCTACTACTCATTAATTTAAATGACTGTCCACGAGTTCTATTTTGTGGTACGGTGACCAGAACTGTACATAGTATTCCAAATGAGGTTGCATCATAGGTTTATACAGAAGCATTATGATACTGGCTGATTTGTTTTCAACTCCCTTCCTAATAGTATGAATGGAGACTGCCCCAAAATCGTGTTAGATGAGGTTTTGGCCTGATCCAGCATGTTTTTAAAAAATGTCCTTCGTTATTATTTCAGTTAGAATTAATGCCTTTTTATAATAAGGAATATTTCACTATGGGTTGGATCCCAAAAATGCCCTTTAATTCAATTCATTCGTGGAAGGACTTCTTCTAGTGGCAGAATGAGGCCTTTTATGAATGGTAAGTTTTTGCTTGTTGGAAGGAAACTACTATAAACACTGAATTGTGGTCCAGAGAAATGTAACAAAATGCCTTCTAACATCAAAATAATTGTGTTGAGGTTTCAAAATTTCCCAGTTCTTGCCTTATACAAAACAAATAACTGGTGCAACGTAAACTAAACTAAGCCAGCTTTTTTGGGTATGCTAATTGTTTTCCAAATCAATGTTCATTCATGAATATTAACATGAACTCTGACATTGCCGCATTCAATTGATTCAGTTCCTGATGGAGTCAAGCTAAGGCTAGACGGTACACTCACCACCTTTCTTGGCTGGTGACGTGATGTCTGGCAAGAGTATTTGCCACAAGTGTTGATCGTTGCAAACATTAATTGCATTGCATTGGGTAGAGGATTTTTT
>NW_015213369.1:0-2533 GCF_001447785.1 Gekko japonicus | reverse complement strand
ACTTTTTGCTTTAGTTCAAAAATGACTTAACAGTGCGCTCCCAAGCGAAATTGATGTGCTAACCGCTGTCATGTCACTTCCGACTTATGGTGCCCCTATGGATCAGTGTCCTCCAAAACATCTTTTGTGTAGTGAAGTTTGACTGAAGGCCTCTTTATTAACAGTTAACTGTAGGGCAGGTAACTTGTCTACTGGAATAAAGAATAACCATCCTTAACTGAGCTGTTTCTAGAGTTCTGGGTCAGGGATCCTTAGCAGGCCCAGCACTCCTGCAGGCTGCTAGCAGGGAGGTGTCAAACTCGGATCCTCGTTTGCCATGTCCTAGGGATTTGGGGCCTGTAGAGGGAGGGGATTACTGAGGGAGGGGTGTGAGTGGGTGAGTGTGAGAACAGTCAGGGCTATTTTTGGGCAGGAACGGGCAGGAACGGAGTTCCGGCTGGCTCCCAAGTTGACCACGCCCAGCAGGAACTCATTAGCATAATAGGCCACACCCAACAGCAGAAACTCATTAGGATTGGCTACATTAGGGGTGTGTGGCCTAACATGCAAAGGAGTTCCTGCTATAAAAAAAGCCCCTGGGTTTTGACAACAAACAAAGTAAACAGAATAAGAAGCAAAAGGTGGGTGTGGCTGGATGACCACACTTCTGGTAACATGAGGGTGCGGCCTAATGTGCTAATGAGCGGTGCTGGCAGGGGTGTGGCCTAATATGCTAATGAGTTCCTGCTGTTGGATGTGGCCTATTATGCTAAGGAGTTCCTGCTGGGCTTTTTCTACAAAAAGAGCCCTGATTAACTACTATAAATTAACATTGTTAAATACATTGGAGAAATGGCATTTCATTTCATTTCATCCTAAGCGCTGTCAGCCTGTTTTCCAGTTCATTATCAATCAAAAGAGGCAGATCATCTTTGGTGTAGTGGTTGTGTGTGTGGACTCTAATCTGGGAGAACCGGGTTTGTAACTCTTCCTAAGATACCTCCCTACGCAGGGATGACTTTGGAGACTGACTGTGCCTCCTTCGCTGTCATAGATAATGTAACGGTAAATTCATAGATGGGGGGTGTAGAGCACGCGAATGCTGTGGGGTGTGATTGGACAGGACCGGGGGAGGGGGCGCTTTATTTGAACAGTCTAAAACTATGAACTTTGGTGCCAGAACCTTAGTTCTGACACAGTACTGGTCACAGTTTGGGACGTCTTTATTCGTCAATGAACAAATCACTGCCAGAAAGTGTTGTTGAGAGTAACTGTGTCCAAGAGTCTGAGAGGAGACTGAGAAGAGAAGCACTGAGTCCCTCCTACTCTCCTGCTTGATCTGAGGCCTCCTTGGATCGCCTCTTAACACCCTTCACCCCTAGATGGAATATTCAGCCATCTCGGCCAGGGTTTCTTCACTGTCCAACTTTCAAACCCCTTCATCGTAAAGGGGAATACTATGGCATGAATCAACCCCGTAGCCAGGATTTTGTGGCTTGTGGGGCAAATTTTCTTTCTGGTGGGGCTGAAGACGAGGAACCGGGAACTACTTACTATTGCTTCAGATGTACTGTGGCCCCGGTCACACGGGCCAGATAATGTGGGGGGGAGGCGTGGCTGTTTGCCCCGGAGCAAAATAAAGCGCGGTCCCCTGAGTCTCCGTGCTTAGGCTGTTAGCTGGTGAGCACATGGCGATGCTGCAGCGTGGCAAGGAAGCGGTGCGGCACCATCACACAAGCGTTTCATGTTTGTGCGCATGCGCAGTTCCGTGGAGCAGAATATAAAGCGCGGTAGTCTGATCACACGGTCCCCTGAATCTCCATGCTTAGGCTGTTAGCTGGCAATCACACGGCAATGCTGCAGCATGGCAAAGAAGTGGTGCAGCGTGATCACACAAGCGTTTTGCGTTTGTGCGCATGCGCAGCACTGCTTTCAGTTTCGTGTTTGTGTGCATGCGCTTACGAAAAACATCTGGTTTGCAACGGGACATGGATGGTGCCGTATGACACGGGATACTAGTGCTCCCGCGATCAGACGCCCACCTGTGCCGTGCGTTTTCTGGATACTAGTGCACTTCCCTTGGTACTTTTTAACTCTGCATCTTCGGCGGGACACCACGGGTTGGCTACGGGTGCGCTACGCTTCCCAGATGTTGCGGTGTGATCGCATAGCCAGACTCTTCTAATGCTGTTAGAGTGTTTCCACATGAGGTTATTTGGCCCAGGTTTGATGCTACTGGGAAGTAGGGTTTTCCCTGCTCCCACACAACATTTGTGTGCCTCCCCGGGTTTCCCCTACTTTTATCCAATCCTTGTCAAACCTGCTTTGCTCCAAACTGTTGGGAAAGATTGCAGCAAAGATGTGGCTGGGGAAATTTGGATTTTCCTGGTCTCACCCGCGCCGCAGCCATTTCCTCTCCCTACTGCAGAAGTTTTTGTGTTGGTTTTTTTTTTTAAATGGGTGCTTTAATCACATTATATCAGTACACAATTATGCTAAAATATGCCTCGGGTTCTTGGAATCCCCAGCTTTTGTTTTTTAAAAAGGAAGTCCC
>NW_015213368.1:0-2473 GCF_001447785.1 Gekko japonicus | reverse complement strand
TGAATAACCTATAGGGGAGAAAAAGCCAACGTTGTCAAACAAAATATTTATTTTGGGGAGGAGAACAATTTGCAGATGTATAAGACAATAACAAGCAAAAGAGACATGGCACCAGTTAAACTATAGGCAATGAAGACTGTAGTTGGTATGCTGAAAGGTTATTGTTCCCAAACTATGCATAATCAAAATTCCCATGTGGCCCTCATTCAGGAGAACATTTAATACCTAATGTAGACTCTGCAGTGGAGAAACATTCAAATAGGCATATCTGTCTTGCACCGAAAGTGTGAATCTTCTGAGGATAAGGCAGATACGCTTATTTTATTTTCTTCTTCTTTAGAAGTAGGTACATTTGCTATTAAATGTTCCCCTGAAGAAAAACTGTAATGGGATCTTGATGATTCATAGGTCTAGAACAATACATTTTCAACTGAATGGTTAGATAACTTACATTTGTAATATCTTCTGATATGTATTTTTTTCAAAGACCTAGTACTCTCCAAATCAAATGTCTGTTTAAAGCCACAGTTTCTACTCCTGCATTTACTTGGGAGTCCCCATCGAGCTCAGGAGGGATTTAGTTCCATGTAAGTATCCACAGGATTGAGCTGCATGACCAAAATCGAAATGTGTTGAAAGCAGATGTGGAAAAACTCCAGCAATGAACACACACTCGGATATGATTCCCAGCAAAAAGATGGAAGGGAAATCATGTAGGAAAAGGGCCTCCTCATGAACACAGAGCTTAAGCCAGTCCTACACTATAGTAACCTGCTGAGAATCAATTAGAGGCTGTGCTTGTTTGATTATCAATGGCATTTCCTCTTGAAGCCAGCATGCTGAGGACAGTACTAGCTTAAGGGGAATGGATGCTGAGCAGGTTTATTTAGACTGAGCTGATTTACCTTCCCGCCTCACTCTGTCAGCTCTGTATCTTCCTTTAAAAATGTGTAGGGGAGAGGGAAAGAACACACACAAGAGACTAGTTGCTGTGGTGACAGCAGAAAAGTGTACACTGGGAAAAGTGACCCACATTGATACAGGATACAGTTGATGTGAGCCTCCCTTTGTTGTTCATTCCAGAGAGAATGCTATTTCATATTTCCCTGAGTGGTAGGCTGTTTCAGGGCAGCATATGACAAGTTTCTTCCTAAGGAAAAAGTACTTGTGACTTGCAAAGCTGATATGACCTCTATTAATTTACAGATACACAAGTTGAGTAGGGGAACATACAGACACTCAGATAGGAAAATAAGAAAAGGCCAAACAGAATAGGCAGGCTCCTCAATCTTTAATCAGCCTTATTACTAACTAATAATCTGCACTTCTAGTCACAGATACAGCAGGGCTGAGTTCAGACTGGCAGTTTGGCCCGGCAGCCAAACGTTTCAGAAGCCTTTCAGTAGCGGATTAAAGGGGCGGGTTCACACAGGCACATCTTTCCGCCATCCCCCAGCTGTACTTAAGCCGTCTTGTGCCGCTTCCCTCCCGAGTTTAAAAAGTACCAGGTGAAAGTGGTAGCAAACCATGTGTAGAGCGGGTTGATTCCGGTTCCCTGGGGGTGAACGCAAGTGCTGCTAAGACAGGAACAACCCACAGTTATTGATAAGAGGCAGTGGCTGTTTCTGATAAGAGGCACCCATGCACATAGGTGCATGCAGCGGAGCGCAGAAACAGCCGCTAACAGCCAGCCAGGGGCGGGCCAACAGTGCAAATGCTCCCTTGCGCTTCCTCCACGGTATCCTCCCGCTTCATTCATTGCAGTGTGAACGGGAATACCATGACCAAGCCATTCCAGGTATGTTCCGGGTCTTCTTTGCCACGACTCCCTAGTGCTTCAAATTTCCAGTCTGAACTTGTCCCAGATGTAAAATCTTACCTCAGTCATTTGAAAAGAAGAATTAGACCTGGGTGTCATCCATGTATTGTGGACACAGCTTAAAATTCAGGAAGACCTCTCTAGTAAAATGACCAGCAGGCCTTTGTTTTTACTGGTTGAGGGATTTTACAAGATGAGGTCTCAATCTACTAACTAGACCCAATGGGGAGTTTCATCCCCCAGTTTTATCCTAGAGTTTACTCTCTTCTTCCACCAGCAGGCCACAAATAGAATTGCAGCCTAATGAACTATGGTCATAAGAACATAAGAGCCCAGCTGGATCAAACCAGTAGTCCATCTAGTCTAGAATCCTATTGTCTCACACAGTAGCCAACCAGTTCCTCTTGATGGCCAACAATAGGGCATAGAGGTCAAGACCTTCTCTTGATGTTACCTCCTGGCTCTGGGATTCAGAGGATTAGTGCCTCTAAATATGGAAGGTCCCCTCAGTCACCATGACTAATAGCCACTGATAAACTTATCCTCCATGAATCTATCGAATCCCCTGTTCTGCAGGTGCCACTGTACATGGTGCTAATATAGGCATATAGCTGGAGCTGGTTAACAGAGGCAAGATGCCAGACTTTAATAAAC
>NW_015213367.1:0-2432 GCF_001447785.1 Gekko japonicus | reverse complement strand
AGACAATTAAGACCGCCTTTTATGTAAAACATGCTGCCCAGCAAGGACATTATACCTCTTTGGTTACAGCATGTACGAGGCATCAACAAATCCAGAAGCCCCGAGATCTCTCGCCAATGCAGTGCCCAAGCTTGTTTTCACCAAAGCAGCGCCCCAGATTGTACGAATTAAAGGCCACGACCTCAGGGAAATTGGGGAGCTCAAATATGGCTGCATTTCCAGGTCGAGTGCAAAATCAGCCCTTGTTCTAACAGCACTTGCAAAGACTGGGCCAACTGCAGCATGACTCTTCATCCGCTACTGGCCATTTTTCAGCAGCACCTTTGTAGAAGGTGCCAGAGATCTGTACCAGCTATGTTTCTTCTGCCTTCTGTAGAAACAGCTGGGCAGGATGTGATTATTTCAGGGGCTGGATGAGCTCACAGATCTTAACAGATCCTCACAATCCACTGGTAGCACAGGCTCAATCCACACTGGTTTCCTGAGGGAGGGACGAGCATTTTGAAACTGGATTACCCTTGCATTGATCAGGAGAAGAGGACTTTGGTAAATCTTAGTGCATCTCATTCGTGTATAAATACTTTTTTCCCAGTAGTCTGCTTATTCTTCATGTCAGTTTTACTGGTGTTGGTCTTGCTGTTAAAGGGATCTGTTGCCTGTTCTGTATGCTAAAGTAAATGGCCAAAATTGGATGAAAGCTGCCATTCACATGTGAAGGCTGACATGACCAAGCATATTTTGCAGAGGTTCAAAACGAGAGCCACCAGTGAATCTCAGGTCAGTTACAAGCATTCCCTAGTGCATGCTCAAAAAGCAGAAAAATCAGTTTCGCCAAACTCCAAAATGTATTTTCACTGTGTTTGCCACCCAAAGTGAAGAAGTATATACTTACTTTGAGGCATTTGCAAAATACATTTCTCCACTTCTGGACATACCCCAGTGAATGCTGGCAATCACTCTGATGTGACTCAACATTCAGTAGAGTTCCCACCCACCCCACATATGGTTGGGAATATTAATCACTGCACATGAAAGATGAGAGTCATCAAACATTCAGACATTTAAGCTAACACCTGTCTACTACAAAATGAAAAGTACTATCAGAATTCTTGCCAAGATTTATGCTTTAATTTCAGGTGTAACCTCTATTTTTCACTACCTGGCTGAAAAGAGAATATTGTCTTGGATGAAGGCAGTTAAAAACAAATATGCTTTTTGCATACCACTTTAATCACTCTGAAGTTATCACTGGAATTCCTCTAATTCAGAAACACATTTAGGATATAACTGCAGAGCCCTCACACTCAGCTGAATCCAAAATTCTTCACAGCAAATTGGAGGGGAGAGGAATGCTTGGGAAATATTTAGAGGAACTTTAGTAGGATCTTTGATACAGTGGTGATTTAAAGTTATTTCCACACAAATACAGTGCCAGTCGCTATTACAAACATTCATTTTTCAGCTTTATATACCATTCTTCCTCCAAGGAACTCAGAGTGGCACATTTAGGAGTGCAGTTGCATCCAATTCTATGCATGTGATGATCCAGTGACTGGAGAGACAGCGACCAGCCCAAAGCTACCAACTAAGCACCATTGCTGCAAGGATTTGAATAAAGGTCTTCTTCCTGTTTTACATATCACACAGATTAAATTATGCTGAGTAAAAAGACTCTCTCCATGTCATTCCTCCAAGGAACTCAGAGTGGCACATTTAGGATTGCAGTTGCATCCAATTCTATGCATGTGATGGAGAGACAGAGATTGGCCCAAGGCTACCAACTAAGCACCACTGCTACAAGGATTTGAATACGTCAGAATAACCCAGATAATCTTAATTGCAACAATTAATTAATTAATTAATGCATGGCATTTGTGTGTAGAATATCCAGGAGAGCCTAAGATTGTCTGGCATCCAAAAGTTCTAGCTCTTTCGTGTTATGGACCACTAGGTGGCGAGCTAGACTTGTTTTTTTAAGGCAAGAGGCATTTCAGAGGTGGTTTGCCATTGCCTGCCTCTGCATCACAACCCTGGTATTCCTTGGGGGGGGGTTGCCCTTCCAAACACTAGCCAAGGTCAACCCCTGTTTTACTTCCGAGATCTGAAGGGACCAGGCTCGCCTGGGACATCCAGGTCAGGGCTTAATTGTAACAAATTATAAAAAAATAGCTGGAAATTTTTGGTGGCCCATGTTGGTCAGGGCTTTGCAGGTTATAACCAGCACACCGCCTTGTTCCAGGAATGCTACGGGAACCTGGCAGAAACTATGAAGCACAAGTATAGCATGTTCCCAAAAGTTCAGATGTGCTCAGCCCCTACTGCAGCTTTCACGGTTTACAATAAAAGGAAACTCTTAGTCCTCACTAAGTTTTGATCACACAATTTCACCTGCCCAATCTATGCCCTTACTTTAACACTTGATATCACTTAAG
>NW_015213366.1:0-2415 GCF_001447785.1 Gekko japonicus | reverse complement strand
TCAAGCCTAGAACCCAAAAGGGGTGGAGGCATAGAACAGGCAAATTTGACTTGAAGGTCATGTGCTCAGTGGCATGCTGTCTCAAAGCTGAAATTCCCCACCAAAGTATCCATTAAACTACAACAGGAAATGCAATTAAAGGATCATGGTAGGCAAGAGAGTTGGCCCCAGGTAACAAGCATGCATCCCATGAGGCTATTTCTCCTCCCACTTGTTATTTTTTTAATAGGTCCTCATTTGTGTTGATTTTTTTTTTAAAAAAAATGAAGCAGTGTTATCATTTAGGTCATGCAATGACGACAGTTGTTGAATTTCCCTCCTGGATACCTTGTATTTTCAAGGCAAACAACTGGTGGTGTGCATGGGTGAATTCTCTGCCCTCTGCTTCTGCAAAAGATGGTTCACTTCAGAGCTCCAGGGTACAGGTGAAAGCAAGCTGACTAGAAGAGGACTTTGGAGAAAAGAATTATCCTTGAAATGTCTATGAAACCAGCAAGCGAATGTACCCTCAGGCTGTTGGAACCTCTACTGGATGAAGAGTGTTTTCATGGCAGCAACCACTTTGCGGATGAGAAAGCCCTGGGGGCCTTTAGAAGAGGCATCAGCCCTATTTTCTGATCCCGGAATAACAGGAGTCTGCATACAGGGTGCAACTGTGTTATAGGTGAGCTGCTGCTATTGCAACTCAGATTTGGAAAACAAGCGAAGTGCCTCAGAGTCGGTATTGTCACAAACCCGACAAAAATACAGCAGGATTCCACCAAAGAAATGTGGAGAAACAAGATGTGAAGAGTTGAGAGAGGGCAGGCCTGGGCAGGGGAAGTTCACGCCATTCCTCCAGCGATGTCAATGTGTTCCTGGGCAGGCCTAGCCCTCTCGATTATTTCTTGGGGTGTTAATCAATACTGCAGGGAAGGAATGCACAGAACACAGTTCCAGGCACTTATCAAAGTCCTTTGAGATGCCTCAGTTGCCACTGCAGGACGTTTTAAGAGCCTGTGAAAGGGAACAGTTGAAAGGAACAACATCCATAAACCTTGAACTTCATAGGCAATAAAGAATGACCTCTTTCATCTCTGCCTGTTGGCAGGTGGTGAGGGCAATCCTCTGTTCTCCTTCCATAAACGGCGGGAATTTACCATCTGGCAAATCAGTCCCACCGCTAATGCACCCAACCCTTTTGTCTAATCCTGTATACCCATACATATGTATTAACAAAAAGGAGTCTTGTGAAACTTCAGTTTATTGTAGAGCAAGCTTTCATGGACTAAAGCCCACTTCATCAGGTACAGAATGTGTCTTGGTTAGCAGACAGGTTGAATAGCCTAGAGAGGTATCCAGGAATCAGCCTTTACAGGACAGACCCAGCAGGGAAATAATAGGTTGCCTGTATAACCAGTTGCTCATTGTTCAACTCTCTCCAGAGTAACATCAGGGACAGGGAGCTATAACCTTTCCTGAAAGAAGTTCCTTTCCTCTCACAGACTTTGTGGGGGGGGATAGAGTGGGGAGGCTGGTCCTTGCTTACAGATAGCCCCCCCCCCTGGAAGCAATTACTCACCAGCAATAATGGGCCAACCAACAAAGATACAATCTTAGAGGACAAGACCAGTGTTCCCTCTAAGCTGAGTCAATGTGAGCTAGCTCATAGTTTTTTAGCCTCTGGCTCACACATTTTTGTCTTAGCTCAGGAAGGAGGGCTCGCTCGCTCGCCAAATCGCTCGCTCAGAACTTTAATACCAGTAGCTCACAAAGTAGAATTTTTGCTCACAAGACTCCACAGCTTAGAGGGAGCACTGGACAAGACCCTGCTACAGACTCTGGTGCCAACTCTGCCCCAATATAATTTCCAGTGACAATATCACAGTACTCAACAACATTAGCCATAGCATCAACAACTCATTCAGTTGCACATGCTTTCATTTCTGCCATTCACACTGGTCAGACTGGATAAATGAATACAAACTAGACATTAAAGAATGAAACACTGCTCATCTTTAAGGTACCACAAAGTCTATTGCTTATTTTAGGAAATAAACTGTATAGTCAAAAAACAACGAAATGGTACAGACTGTGATACTGCTATGCATACCTAGAAATATGTGTATTTCTCACTATTTCTGGTCACTCTTTTCTGTACCTTTTCCTAGGACCACATTATCAGTTTCGAGATTGGGCTTATTGAGGTCAAGGCTGTATATAAAATGTGGGTGCACCACAGATTTATACATGAACACAGATCTTGCCTAGATTTCTGCAGACACAAGCAGGGAAGGGGTGATTTCCTCCAATGCCTTCCTCCTGTGGCAGCAAAACATACTGAAATGCTGCTCCTGAGAGACAGCGGACTCACAGAAAGAGCTGGGGGGTGGGGACTGGAGGTGTCCTGAGCAATGTTCTCTCTAAGCTGTGGAG
>NW_015213365.1:0-2312 GCF_001447785.1 Gekko japonicus | reverse complement strand
TTTTCTGAAAAGGGGGAGGTAGGCCAAATCAGTTTGGGAATTTGGGGAAATGTAACGATATCTCAACCATGTCAAGTTATGGGTTCCCAAAGTTTAATTTTTCAGACTGCAATTCCAGGGAACAATGCGTAACAATCTCATCCAGTCATCTTAAAGTTCTTTGTCTCCAACATAATGCTATTGAGCAGAAATTAAATTGAGTGTTTTGAGGTCTCTTTCCTGAGCTGCAGCCAAGGGTGGAAGAAGTGTGCAGAGTCATTTTAGTGGGATTTTATGACTATTTTTTTTTACATATTTACATTTATGTATCGGCTTTACATTTTCAAGTGAGTATCACCTCCTATAGTGTTGATTAATTTACTGGACTTTGGATAGTGAGTAGGGATGGCACAAAACCAGGAAAATGTGGTTCGGTTCATGGTTTGTGGTCTGCCAAATGAACAGGTGAGGTTTTTGAGGTTTGTGGTGCAATAGAATGCCCCCTTGAGTGCTAGAGACACCAAACTCACAGAAGATCTCTGACTGACTCTCCTCTATCTGCTGTCCGCATTTGGTGATGATTGGATTTACAAGGTCCCAGTTACAGCCCCCCAAAGAAGATGTCATCATGAAAGTGCTTTCTGGGGAAATGACTGCTGACAGGTGATCATTTTAACAGGCACAGGTTCAGGAGGTTCAGGAGTGTATAGAACAGAACTTGTGCAAGCTAGAGACACCAAACTAGCAGAGAATCTCCAGCTGACACTCCTCTACCTGCCCTCCAAGAATGGTGAGGATTGGACTTATGGGGTCTGAGTTAGGGCTCCCCAAAGAAGGTGCCCCCATCCTCCATTGTTTCCAGTGGAGGGGAATAAACCAGCAAAAAAAGCAAGGGCAATAGAAGCCCGTCAGAACAGAATCAAAGTCCCAGAGAATCTCTGCAGTAGAAACTGAAGGTGGGGGGCATTTTTGCAAGCTCAGCAGAACCAGTACAATGTACTAGTAGCCAGCAGAATCCAGTGGCAATGTGGCAATGCCAGCTCAATCACAATCCAAGCAAGGGCAGCATTTTGCAAGGCCAGCAGAACTAGTACAACATGTGGAGTGCTCAAAAGAATCCAGTGCCAGTGTGGCAATGCCAGTTCAACAGGACTGATATCAAGTACAGAATCACAATCCAAGCAAGGAGGGGTTGGAAGCCCAACAGAACCAGTACAGTGTTCTGCTACCCAGCAGAACCCAGTGCCAATGTGGCAATGCCAGCTCAATCACAATCCAAGCACGAGGGCATTTTTGCAAGCCCGACAGAACCATTACAATTTACAGGCTGCGGTCACACGGAACAGTAGCCACGCTAGAGAGACGGAAGTCAGGCGGAGTTTCCGGGCGCGATCTCACCAGCACATCTGGGAAGCGTAGGGCTTCCGTGGCTCAACCGAGGCTTCCCGCCAAAACCGCGCTGCAAAAAACTAGTACCTCGGAGGTACTAGTTTCCGGAAACTGCGGGGCAAGGGCAGGCGTCTGATCGCATTTCCGGTGGCATCCTGCGCCCGCCCATGTCCCCTTGCAAACAAGTTTTTTTTCCCCCAAGTCTCCATGGATGCGCACAAGCACCCAACGGAGCATGCACATTTTTGGTGTACACGACAAAAAACCCCACTCTTTTGCCACACTACGCATTTCTTTGTTGCGCGCAGGATCGTCCTGTGATCAGCACCTCTCCCTTCCCATGGAACCTCCACGGGACCTCCACGGAACCTCCAGGGGAGGTCTGATCGAGTAACTATGTGTTAGTTTGCCCCGGGGCAAACAGCCACACTCCCCCCCGCAGTTTCCTGCCCGTGTGACCGGAGCCACAGAATAGCAGAAAAAGCACAGTCACAAATCCAAGCAAGGGGGGTGGGATTTTGCAAGCTCTCTGCAAGAAAGGGTGGCAAAGGGGGAAAACCTGCTTGAAACTGACATGGCTAGTTTGAAACTGACTACAGTGTTTCCAAGGCAGAAGAATTCCACCCCGGTTGCTTTGAAATTTGATAAACATTTTGCTTGCGGGAGATAGTCTGACTGGAATGTATCCATTCATGAACTGGCAGGAACCTCCACAAACTGCTTGAAAGTTTGTGGAAAGTTCATGCCGGTTTACCTGCCACGAACTTCATTTCCCCAACTGGCCAGAATTTATCACAAACTTTCATCTGTGGACTAATGTGGACTAAATGTGAAATGTGTCCTTTTTGCTGGCCTCGAAAGAAGATGCTACCTTATTTTGGAGGAGTGGAATGATTATTCTTATATGATATTTATATGCATGACCAAGACCTGGGTGCGGGATG
>NW_015213364.1:0-2293 GCF_001447785.1 Gekko japonicus | reverse complement strand
GTCTTCCCTTCTGCTCACAGGTGCTGCCGTGCGGGAGATATCCCATCGCTGCCGCCGCCGCAGCCGCGGCTTGGATTTAAAGGGCCAGCCTTTAAACCAGCTGAGCCCTGACGGCCTTGTGCTGCAACGGAAGGAGACGCTTGGGGAACCACCCCGCCACCTCATGGAATCCTGTTCCCATTTCTGTTTTGGGAACCTTCTGATTTCTCTCTGGCTGAAGGAGTGTCTGCACTGCTCTTCAAGCCCCCCCCCTCATTTTGAGCGAGCTGCTTAGCAACACAAGCGGCTCCCATTCAAAAGAGTTTTCCTTCATCCAAAGGATTTTTCTTTTGTTCCAAATTCCAATCTTTTCTTTCAACCAGTTTTGTGGGAACACCCCAAGGGTGATCCGAACTCGAGCGTGTGTAGTGGAAGAACCATGGCGGCAGCCACCCAGTTGTCTATCATTTATAAGTGACCTGGGATCCCTGGCTGCGTTATAGGTTGGGTGAATTCAGCCTGCACCGAGGTGTGCAGCCCCTTGCCCTTTGGTGAGGGAGGAGCCTTGGCGTGGCTTGACTTCCCGCCGGACCTCAGCCCGAGCTTGATCGGTGCTTCTCTTCCACAAATTGCTTAACCGCGCCACTCACTGTGCCTGTCATGGTGAATGGGAGTTCGTTTGTCGGCTTGATTGTCAGCCGACAGCCCAATACTGTGTTGTTCCTTGCTGCGTTCTTCAGGATTTCCTGCTGTTTTGTTTATTTATCGTTGCTTTCTCAATGACTTTGACTGGACCCAGGAGGCATTGCGTATTGCTCATCTACATACGCATCACTGTCCGAGTGCACGCACGCTCTCGGGCAAGGCCGGAGGCCGATCCTTATAAGGGAATCCCCATGTAATCGAATGGAGCCTTGGAATGCACCATCGCAACCGGCCCCGAGGGGAGTCCAACATTTGCAATTTTTTTCTGTTTTTGACCAAAAAAGGGTGAGAGTCCCCCGGAAGGGACCCTCGGGTGTTTAAGACTGTTAATCCATTGAAATCGGATCACAGCAGAGGCATTGCGCGTCCTCTATCTAAAAGAGGTTTAAACCTCAAGGCGGAATTCGCCGAACCTATAAACCAGCCAGGGAATCCATGGCTCTGCACTATACAGCGCACGAGTTCAGGTTCCTTGTGCAATGGTTTGGTCCATTCGGTAGGGATGGCTGGTGGAGACCGCAAACCCGGAAGTGCTGCTGCTGGAGTGTGTTTACAGTCACAGTGTACACTCAGGAACGCCTGCCCCTATTTTTGTACCGGAGGACACCTCACGGGATTGACTATAGCGCGTTTGGGAATGCGTTCACATTAATGTTTTGTTTTCGATAATTTTGCTCGATGCGGGATCCGCGGATCCCATGGTGCTTTGGGAAGCAAAGGGGGGAGGTGATCTGAATATGCATGAGCTTTGCCCCCACCTTTGAAGAGACACCCCCTCCCCTGCCAGGACTGGCATTGGACTGGAGGCCCCCTGCCGCCCAAACGCCTGAACTGCACGCGGCTGTGTGCAAAATGCTACTTTGTATTTCATTGCTGCTAGCCCTCAGTGAGCCTACAGGATTGCCTCCGCTCAGGGTTACAATGAGGCTGTTTGCTCAGGGATCCGTTAAGGCTGCTTGTGTAACTCTGATACTGTGAATGTATATGCTACTGGGAACTTCCCTATGAAGCACTACACCATGTTTTTCAATCATGCATTAACTATTTCATTTTTCTGTCTCCATGTAAGCAGGTTTGACATGCATTGAGCTGTCACCAGGGTACCACGTGCACCGTTCAGGTGCCCTGCCATGGCTCCTACTTGTCTGACGTCCTTGCTACACCCCCACTCCACTGATTTTGATTTGGCATTCTTTGATAGAGTAGGACAGATTTTGTTATTTTATTTTTCAATAGAAATCCGTCCTCCAACGGTAGGTCAGCCTTAGGGTAGCAGGCCTGGTGGACACCCAACTGCATCTGCCTGGATGACAACACCTGTGCATCAGCACGGGACCTGCCTGCTTGCGTCTGCTGACATTGCTTGTCATGGCCTTGAACTCTGCACATGGCCAGACCTCAACGGACCAACTAGGGTTACCAACGTTTGGACTTTGGACTTTGATACTCCCCTGCACCTGCCTGGCACGTCTCCGCCCTTCTCATGTGCCAGGACCCTTGCAGTGGCCAAGGCCACATGGACTCAATGCTTTTGTTGTTCTGACGACCAGGACTGGAGTCCTGTTGTCAGAAAAGGGGAGACTGTTACTATATGAGCCTATGTTTGCAT
>NW_015213363.1:0-2439 GCF_001447785.1 Gekko japonicus | reverse complement strand
ACAGAGACATAATTATTTGTTTGGTTTTATTTTGGCTATATACAGTACACCTCCAGGTGGTGGCTTGAGCTGTCCTGGGATTCCTACTGATCTCCCAGGCAACAAAGATCAGTTCACCTGGAGAAAATGGCCACTTTGGAAGGTGGACTCTGTGGCATTGTACCCCACTGAAGTCCCTCTGCTCCCCCAAACCCTTCCCTTCTCAGGCTCTACCCCCAAAATCTCCAGGTATTCCAGAGCCAGCATCCCTACTGATTAGGACGTCTTAGAGGTCGTTAATTCATACGATCGCCATAACGCAGAAGCGACTTGACGGCACTTAACACACGCGCACATAGAGGTTACGAAGTCAGACTGCCTCCTGCCTCAAGGGCTGGCTTTCTCCTTCTCCTCTTCACGGAGGGGCTTGGGGACGACCCTGGGAAGCAAAGCGGACAGAAGGTTGACATCTCCCTACGGTCAGGCGGTGATTCCGCGAGAGCGGAGGAGGAGAAAGCGGAGGTGGGCGCGGGTGATGCGCGTCACGCATAGCTTTGGCGCGATAGGCGAAGAGCGCAAGCGCATCCCTTGCCATTTCGCCCTCCTCGCTTTCTCGGCGCGCGGCTGCTTTCGTTAATGGGGGTGGGAGGGGTGGGACCACCGAGCCGGAGCCACTTCGATTGGCTCTGCCGAGAAGTGCGCGAGGCGGTTCCCTCTGACGAGACATGGGAGTGACGTCATCACCATCCCGTCAGCGCTACTGTCGAGAGTTTCGGTCGCCGCTTTCTCGGCCTCATGGCTGCTACGGGCAGTTCCGGGCGCAGTTGAGGGAATGGCCTGAGAGAGAAGCCGCCACAAGAGCACACTCTCGCAGAACATTAACGAGACCGGGGGAGGCAGTTTCCAGTTCGCGCGTCCCCGCACCCCCGTCTCCGCCCTAGAGCCACACTTGCAGGCTCATGTCTTTACTCTTTGGGAAAGGGCTTCAGAGAGGCTCTAGAACGGTTCGGAGCGACGTTGCTCCAAAGGAGTCGCTTTTGCTGGTGGCAGGAGCGGAGCCTGACACCCGTGACGCTTCTACAGATAATTAAGAAGACAAGAAGAAACACAGTCCAAAAACTAAAGCAACGGATATAACAAAGACATATAACTTTACAAATATCAACAGGACTTTGGATCTACTGGACTTTTTGCATTCTTCATATAAACTTATTGGACCTTTCTTGAATATCTTTAAATTTGTTATGATCACTGTTCCCTCTAAGGTGAGTTAGTGTGAGTTAGCTCACAGTTTTTTAGCCTCCAGCTCACACATTTTGGTCTTAGCTCAGGAAGAATGGCTCCAGAGCAAACCAATTTAATACAGTAGTCAAATGGCTCGCTCACAACTTTAATGCCAGTAGCTCACAAAGTAAAATTTTTGCTCACATGACTCCACAGCTTAGAGGGAACATTGGTTATGATGTATTTTGATACGCCTGTTGATATTTGTAACGTTATTATAACATAAGAATTCATAATATACGTGAATAGAATATACAATACACGTGAATATAAGTTGTTTAACTTTATTAATAGCGTTCATATCTCACATGTCTAGGGATGGCATGGCTCAGTGGAAGAGAGCATTCTCTTGGCTTGCAGAAGGTCTCAGGCTCAACCCCTGGCATCTCCAAGTAAAAGGGTCAGGTGGAATGCTATGAAAGACTTCTCTGCCTGAGACTCTGGAGAGCTGCTGCCAGCCTGAGTCGACAATGCTGATTTGGATGGACCAAGGGTCTGATTCAGTATAAGGCAGTTTCCAGTGTGCGCCTCCTTCGCAACAATCACTTTCCATTCCAGCCACCTAAATTTTAAATCGATGGTCTTAAGGCAACAGAATGTAATTTCCTTTTGGCTCTCTTATACTGAAGTATGGCTGCGGTCACACGGAGCATTAGCCACGCTACTGAGACGGATGATAGGCGGATTTTACGTCGCCCTCTACCTATATGTATGGACTGGTAACTTCCATTTCAATGTATTTGAAGAACTAGGCGTGCACAAGAAAGCTTATAACTTGAATAAAACTGTTGGTCTTCAAGGTGCCACTGGACGCAAACTTTGTTTTACAAAGATGGCAGATCACTCTAGGAAGTGAGCCAAAGTGCACCATGCTACAAACACGAGACGGTTACATGGCCTACGAATGAAGAAAGTTTATGTATTGCGTTATAAAAGGGAAGCGGCAGAGATGACTGGATGGATGCAGATTACTTCTAAAGTCTGCTTCGTGATGCTGGCAAGGCAAAAGCACCCAGGGGGATTAGTAGCTTGTTTACACTGGACTGCTAGGCGTTGACAGGCCACTTTAAACGATACACTGTCTGCAAAAACCCCATGTACGAAAGCGTTCCCTTCTGCCTGCAGCCACAGCACCGTAATTTAGCATTCCGCGCACCCCCATGCTCAGCTCTGCGG
>NW_015213362.1:0-2107 GCF_001447785.1 Gekko japonicus | reverse complement strand
CCTTTGTTATTTATATTCAAAGCCACTTGGCTAGTCTCTGATTTCTCAGATTGGCTTTCAGATTTCTGGACTTCTCTGGCTGAGTATGCATCCTTCAATTGATTGATAACACTTTGGAGATAAATCATTCTTAGGCTCATATGATTCCGGCAGGCTGATTAAAATTAACACAAACATAAGCTCATCTGAAATTTCCTTTCCTGCAGCTCTCAATTGCCTGGCCTATTCTAGAATCTTGTCAAGATGGTGACAGAGATTAGCACCTTCCTGCATTCTTATGCTAAACAAGTGTTTCTGAAGATAGAGCTGGCTCTTTAAGGAGGATTTTACATGCAGTATTTCCGATTTGGCCCTGAAAGCCTTAGGCACATCTTAATGACCCTTAACACCTGTCTATCTGTTAAACCAGTAATAATAGCACCTTTTACCTGGTCGTTTTTAGTGCAGACTGTTGCTCTGCAACTTCAGCTGGGCGGTCAGTCTTGGTAACAGTCCACAAGCCTCTTTCAATGAGGTCTTTATTATTTCTCTCCAAATTGGATAGTTGCTCTCCGTGAGCCTATCCATCCAGTGACCAAGCAGTACACCACAGGAAGTTGCCATCTTTGTTCTTTTGTTCTTGCCTACTCATGCCGAAGAGCCTATGGCAATCTTTCTACTTTTAATCAAAGATGCACTCAATTTGGGCAGAGTAACGAACACAGCAATGGTGCACAACCTGATTAAAGCATAGATAAAGGCTTATTTAGGAACTAACATACTTGATAGTAAAGAGGAGAGACAGAGATAGATTCCTAACTACATCTCTAGCTCTGAGAGAAGAAGAGACTGAGGCTGCGGTCACACTGGAGGCTTGGCATGATCTGGCTGCACCTCTTTTTGCAGTGATTTAAATAGCTGTGAGAAGTTTTGATCAGACATCCCACCCTGAACCAGTTTCACTGTGCACTTGCCAGTCGTTCAGATTGTTGCAACATTCTTCTTCTTCTTCTTCTTCTTCTTCTTCTTCTTCTTCTTCTTCTTCTTCTTCTTCTTCTTCTTCTGGTCTTTCACCCATCTGGAGCTCCGGCTCCTTTCTTACAGCCCCACAATCTCTCTGCCAACTACTCCAACCCCTCTCTTCTGTGGAATACATGTGTGTGTGTGTGTAAACTGCAGATTTACATGACAGTAGTCCCATTGACTTCATTGCATTTGTCACTCAGGGGGATTTGTCACTCAAAAACAACCCCCCCGGGGACTCCTGATCCAGAATGACTACTTGGCCACAGTGATTGACAACACAGGGGCACTTATGCACACATCACTACCTGATGCAAAAGGGGGGGAAAGGAGATAGAAATGGAAGGGAAGGTTCAGACTTCCCGGATGGCTTTTTGCAAGATGGGAGTTAAGACATCCAGAAACATGGGATGAATGTGTGGATATCCGCAAGCACTGGACTTGGTGGCTGTTTATGCCATATCCAATTCATCATATGACAGGTTGAGTACAACTGAAGAATGGGCTTTCCTTCAAGTTTAGAGCAGTGAGCATGATTCTCCCTTTCAGATTTTATCCTCCTAACAACCCTGTGAAATATATTTAGCTAAAAGCGAGTGTGGTGCAGTGGTTAAGAGTGTGGCACCAGTATCTGGAAGACCCAGCTTTGAATCCCTGCTTGTGCCATGGAAGCTCTCTGGGTGACCTTATGCAAGTCACACTCTCTCTACGTAACCTAACTTACAGGGCTGTTGTGAGGATAAAATGGAGGAGAGGAGAATGATATAAGTCACATTGGGATAAAAGGCAGGGTAGAAATGTATTAAATAAGTAAATAATAAAGTGACTAGTCAAAGGTTATTCAGCAAATTTAATGACAGACTGGGGATTTTAACCCATGTATCTCCCCAGTCCTAGTCTAACCCAGGCCCGTAGCTACAGTAGGGCATCTCAGGGCCCAGCCCCCTAACTTACCGCCAAGGCTCCCCGACTTCCCATCCAGCCCAGGCGCTCCCTTGGGTGTGTGTGCCGGGGTGTGGGGTGCCACCTGACTTATTTAAAGGTCCCCCAACTTAAAAAAATCCTGGCTATGGACCTGGTCTAACCACTTTACCACAGTAGATAT
>NW_015213361.1:0-2566 GCF_001447785.1 Gekko japonicus | reverse complement strand
AATGGCTGCTGAAGTATTCAACAATTATTGATACTTCAGGTTAAGACTAAGGATCCAGTTAAGGATTAAGATTAATTAAGATTAAGGATCTAGTTACTAAGGATCCAGTTAAGGATTAAGATTAAGGATCCAGTCAACTGTGAGCTTCGGCAGCCTCAGCCAAAACTGTATTGTAGATATGGTAAACTTTTGTTTGACTGTGTTTTTTAAACTCTTGAAATTTGAGTCAGTTTGGTGTCGTGGTTAAGTGTGCAGACTCTAATCTGGGAGAACCGGGTTTGGTTCCCCACTCCTCTACTTGCAGCTGCTGGATGACCTTGAGCAAACCATAGTTCTGACAAGAGCTGTCCTTGAAAGGGCAGTTCTTGAAAGAGCTCTCTCAGCCCCGCCTACCTCACAGGGTGTCTGTTGTGGGGAGGGGGAGGTAAAGGAGTTTGTAAGCCGCTCTGAGACTCCGAGTGAAGAGTGGGGTATAAATCCAATCTCTTCTTCTTTTCCAGTGTACGGCCAATGGGCTATTAAACCAAAATAAACTTGAAGGCATCCAACAAAGCTGATGGGCAGTAGGTTTAGGATGGACAAAAGGAAATGCTTTACAGAGAAATTCAAATGTGGAATTCACTGCCAGAGGATGCTTTACAGAGAAATTAAAATGTGGAATTCACTGCCAGAGGATGTAGTGATGGGCACAGAAATAAACAGCTTGAAAAGGGGATTAGACAGATTCAAGGAGAAGTCTATCACTGGCCACTAGCCAGTGACTGAGGGGAACCTCTACACACAGAGGCAGTCCTCAATCTCAGAGCCAGCGGGCAACATCAGGGGAAGGCCTCGGACTCTGTTTTGTTGCTGGCTCGCCAGAGGAACCGGTTGGCCACTGTTCTGATCCAGCAGGGCTCTTCTGATGTTCTTATGAAGGCCTCGGCCTCTATGCTTGGTTGTTGAACCTCCAGGGGAACTGGCTGGCCACTGTTGGGAGACCAGATGCTGGACTAGATGGGTCTGACCCAGCAGGGCTCTTATGTTCTTAAGAGCCTGTCCCCACTGCAGAGCTTCATGCTCTCCCCCCGTCGTGCTTTCCAAAGATCATTTCAAGCAAGAGTGAGATCAGAAGCAAGAATAAGGATCTGCATGAGAGAAGAGAGTCCTCTACCCCACCCAGTTCTGCAGACAACATGAACACCCATGAAGCTACCTCACACTGAATCAGGCCTTTGGTCTATCAGACTCAGTATTGCCTACTCGGACCGGCAGCAGTTCTCCAAGGTCTCAGGTGGAGGTCTTCCACATCACCGACTGCCTGGTCCTTTCAGGTGGAGATGCTGGGGACTGAACCTGGGACCTTCTGCATCCAAAGCAGAGGCTCTGCCATTGAGCCACGGTCCATTGTCACAGAGAGCCAGTTTGATGTACTGTAATCTGGGAGAACCAGGTTTGGTTCCCCACTGCTCCACATGCAGCTGCTGGTGTGACCTTGGGTCAGTCATAAGTTCTCCCAGAGCTGTTCCCTATCACTGAGTCATGGCCCTTCCCCATAACAACCAGGAACTAGGGCGGCTTGGGGCCCCCAAGGAACAGACCAGAGTGTGGCTCGGAGGACCTCTTGGGGTTGATGGGGGGCAAATGATAAGACCCAGAACCAGAGACTGTCGCTTTGTTCGTGCTTTTTCAGCCAATGAGAAGTACTCTGGTACACATTAAGGCCCTAGTTCCTGTTTTTAAAGCTTTAAGGACCGTATACTCCCCCCTCAACGCACAGTTCCATAAACTGAAGTCCGGTTCAGAAAGCTCGGCGTGATGCCTCACAAAATGCTGTAATGACATAAAGTCCTCTTGGGCAGCCACAGACCAACCCCCAAACGCCGACGTGTCATTTTGAGAATAGAGGAAGTGGTCATTCTATATTCCTCTGGCGCTTTTGAGCGTCAAGAACAATGCCAGCATCCCAAAAAGAGACGGCGTCGTCAGGTTGTTGGGAAACACCTTTATTTACACATAGAAATTTCCTTTCCAAAGCCCCTCTTATTTCAGAGGAATAAACCGAGATGAATGGGTGGCCCCAATCCCAGGTCGGCCGTGCTTCACAGGCTTGTAAGTGATGGAAAATTCACCCAAGTAATGGCCAATCATCTCAGGCTGCAAGAGAAAATGAAGGGGGGGGGGAGAGAGAGATAAAAAATAAACTAAGTGAGGGTTGAAGAATTTAGAGACAAAGCTTGAAGAAGAAAACTGGAAGGGAAGAGATGCACCCTCCAGATCCCATTCCCAACGAGAACTAAACATTTAAGAAAATGGCTACAAAATGCTCTACTAATGGTACCTATAAATTATACATAACATAACCTTGGACGGAAATTAAAAAGGCCCCAGGAATAGAATGGTGCAGCTATTATTAAGCTAGCAAGCTTTAAAAAGGAAACCCTTTTGAAAGCAAACAGAATCTGTCTGGCCTAGAACATCAGTCCAAATTTATCTGCAAACTTCCTTGCAAAGACAACCGCATTTTTCTGCTGCTCTCTGCCTTAGAAGGGAACTGTTTGTTCAGCGCTGGGGAAGGAACCAGTTA
>NW_015213360.1:0-2939 GCF_001447785.1 Gekko japonicus | reverse complement strand
AATGATGCCAAGCAATCCGATGACAAAAGGTTACAGTCCAGATGTGGCTGGCGGAGGGAACCCGACCCCCAAGGTGGCCAGATCAGGCCAACGTGCCGAGCACAATGACGTAATCCATAAGTGACATCCTCACGCTGGGCATGTCGCTGGTCGATGCTCTAGCAACCAGCCTGAAAACTCTATGGTACCATAGAACTCCCAGACAGGGCGCAGGACTCCCCCACTATGATGAAGGTAGGACTTGGCAACCCTAGCTGTTCAGCAGAAGACAAAAGGCAAACCACTTCTGTTGATCTCTTGCCTTAAAAACCTCATGACTGATCACCATAAGTCAGCTGCAATTTGATGGCATTTTAGCATTTATTAATATGACAAAGCCGCTAAAATTACCCAGAAGCTCCTGCTCATCCCAAGACTGAGGCATCCAAAATTAGTAATGTAAGGCCATGTCCTGAATGCTCTTGTACGGTAGGAGGGTCCCAAAATACGCTGGAGCTAGAAGTACACCTCAAAAAGTGGGTCAGTTCAAGAGGATGCACAGCTATTCATAAAATTACAGAATCCACGAAAACAAATATACCAAGGCAGAGATCACTAAAGTGAAAACAGTGGCTTCGATACTTCTAATGCGTTAATTCAAACTATACTTCCTTCTCCTACAAATACCAAGGCCGTCCCTTTTAAAGCTGAATTGATTTTCAATTTAGAACCTTGCAAATTAAGTACTTGTTTTAGGTCTGAGACATATTTACGCTTCTGTCAGATCGAATCACCTCCCAAATCTTACTAGAGTTAGACGCCTAAATTAGGCAGTTTGCAGTGCAATACCAAACAAATAAATAAATAAAATCGTGCAATGGACAATCATGGGGTTTTTTTGCAATTGACAATTGTTATTTATGACTGCAAAAAAAATGCAGTTTTATCCCAACAGATGGGCAAGCGGAGGGAAAGGTGCTTGAATCTGCCTGAAACAACAAAGGGAATGTATTGCTTTGCACACAGATCGTCTACCATCGCCATAGGCTGGGATCTGACACACCATGGCGTGGAAGTCATTTCGATTTGATTCAACAAGTCCTGGAAGTACTTGGGTCTAAGAGTGTGAGGTGGGCATCAGCACCTGCTGTTCTAGCCTTAGACAGTTTTTGAAAAGGAAAAACCCACCAGAGAGGCTAAACACCAAGGGGGAATGTCGGGGGAAATGTGAGGTCCAAGCAGGATGATGACGACGACGATGATAAGCCACACCCAACAGCAGGAACACATTAGCATATTGGGCCACACCCCTGACAGCACAGCTCATTAGCACATTAGGCCACACCCACATATTACCATCCAGCCACACCCACCTTTTGCTTGTTATTCTGTTTACCTTGTTTGTTGTCAAAACCCAGGGCCTTTTTTTGTAGCAGGGACTCCTTTGCATGTTAGGCCACACACCCCTAATGTAGCCAATCCTAATGAGTTTCTGCTGCTGGGTGTGGCCTGTTATGCTAATGAGTTCCTGCTGGGTGTGGCCAACTCAGGAGCCAGCCGGAACTCCGTTCCTGTGCGTTCCTGCCCAAAAATAGCCCTGACGACAACAACAATGATGATAATAATAGATTCAGGCAGGTAGCCATGTTGGTGTGAAGCAACAGAGCAAATTTTGAGTCTGGTGCCAATAAACAATAACGTTTAATTCTGGGTATAAGCTTCTGTGCGCATGCACACTTCTTCAGATATATGCACATGGAAACTTATACCCAGTGTAAAGTACTGAGTTGGGAGGCACTGAGTAGTGATCAGCTCATGTTTTATTAAGCAAGCAAAATGAAAGACAAACTAGCGAGGTCCGAGCCCCGCTTATATCCCTGCAGTACACACCCAACACACACCCCAACACCCGTGATAGGCTATTTACAGTGCAGGAGTCGTCCATCATAGGTCTACTCTAGAATCCGGGCACTCCAATTGGTCTGCCCTAGGATCTGATTCCTATATTGTTCTAGCACCTGAAGGTGTGCTTGGCTGCATGGCCTTGCTAGTGCTGACGTGGTTAACTCAGTATATAACACCCAGAACTAAACTTTGCTGGTCTTAAAGGTACCACCGGACTTAAACTTTGTTTTAATACTAATAACTGTAACTGTGCCCCCTCTTTCCATTCCATCTTATTTTCATTAACTGACTGTCCCAAAATATCAGAGGACTTTTCTTTTGGGTAGGCTTGATGCTTTCTCTTCTGATGTTTTAGTGGGTAGATTCCAAGGAGTACCCCACTCAGATAGATAATGTGCATGTGCCAGCATGGTGAGGTGGATCAGAGTGGTGGATGCGAATCTGGAGAACCAGGTTTGATTCCCCACTCCTCCTCCACATAAAATTTACAACTTTTTATTAGAAGAAGAGTTAGTAAATGATTGGGAAAAACCGTCCATGATTAAATGGGAAAAAGATCTGGGCCATAAACTGGAGAGAGAAGATTGGGAGAAATCCTGGAAATCAATAAAATTACTAAGAGCAATACCATATAAAGAAAATGTAATTAAAATGATTTATAGATGGCATTGGACGCCAGATAGGTTGCAAAAGTGCTATAAAAACGCTTCAGGAAATTGTTGGAGGTGTAGAAATAATAAAGGAACATATATACACGTCTGGTGGAATTGTGATAAAATACAAAGGTTTTGGAAGAATATCAAACAACTAATAAAAGATATCACAGAAATAGATCTACCCTTAAATCCAGAAACCTTTTTATTAAATATTTCACCCAATGGCATAAAGTATAATGAAAAAAGTATTATTGCTTACTTAATTACAATGGCAAGAATAAGTATTGCGAGAAACTGGAAATCGGATAATATACCAAATAAGGAAGAATTGATTGATAAACTTTTTGAAGTAATGGAAATGGATAAATTGAGTATGTTGTTGGCTGGAAAATTAGAAGA
>NW_015213359.1:0-2431 GCF_001447785.1 Gekko japonicus | reverse complement strand
CCTCCCCGCTGCCGATCAGCTAGCCAGCGGGGGAGGAACATACCCCCCAAAGAGGGAGATCCATCCGATATGCAGTGGCATGTCTCCGTCACTGCCCTCATGACCCAGAAGGGACATCAGAAGCCAAATTTACCATAGAGTTTTTGCCAACAATACCAGAGTGTCACCCCGATGTCCCAGATATGATGATGTCACTTCCAGGTTATGTGGGCATTGATGTAGACATGTTGCCGTATGTCAGATGGGTCTCTCTGCTGCTCCCAGTAAGTCCCCCCTAGTTGCCCCCCAAGCACCAAGAATACAGAGCATCACTGCCCCAGACAGAGTGTTCCATCTATACGTTGTAGCTAATAGCCAATGATGGACTTCTGCTCCTCATGTTTACCCAATCCCCTCTTTAAGTCATCTATGCTTATAGCTGCCACCCCTTCCTGCGGCAGTGAACTCCATGTTTTAATTACTCTTTGGGTGAAGAAGATCAGTTGTCTAGAGACCAGTTGTAATTGCAGGAGATCTCCATCCACCGCCTGGAGACTGGCAACATTAGGAGAAGGCCTTAGCCTCTATACCCTGTTGTTGGACCTCTACAGAAACTGGTTGGCCACTGTGTGAGTCAGGAAGCTGGACTGGATGGACCACGGGTCTGATCCAGCAGGATGTTGTTATGACTTCGACTGAGGTGAATCAGGGACACTCATGCTGTCACGTTCGATTCGGCCCAGAGACGCAAGGGAGTTCCCCTGGGTCCCAGAGTATGTAAAGCCTGTGCTTTTTCACTAAAATGTGGGCCTCCCCCCCCCCCAGACCAGCATGTCCGATAGGGTTGCCAGGTGTCTCCTGGGTGTTTGCTGCCCCTTGGTTAGATCAACAGGAGAAGAGGGAGAGGAATAAGGTTTTGGTGAGCCAGTCTGGTGTAGTGGTTAAGAGTGCAGACCCTAACCTGAAAGAGACAGGTTTGATTTCCCATTCCTCCACAGGCAGCGGCTGGTGTGATCTTGAGTCAGTCATAAGTTCTTTCAGAGCTGTTCTCTCAAGGGCAGTTCTCAAGAGAGTTCTCTCAGCCCCACCTACCTCACAGGGTGTCCGTTGCGGGGAGGGGAGGGGAAGGGGATTGTAAGTTGCTCTGAGACTTCTCCAGGTAGTGAAGGGTGGGGTATAAAGCCAATTCTCTTCTTCTGGTGAGCTGGTACCGCTTCTAGGTTAGCACCAGAAGTCACATCACAGCATTGCTGTGATGCCTATTTTTCATGTCCCTGACTCCTCACAACTTCCACTGGTTGTCAGCACTCACCTGGCAACCCTGGTGCCCAAGGGTCCAGATCCTGTCACAAATGAACCCACATGGCAATTTTAACCGGAGACCAATGCCACCGGTGAAACATTTTAAACACATTTTCCTTATAAGATATCACCCTCAATTGTTTCGCAGTTAACCATATTTTAGACCAGTCCTCTATCGTATATCCTAAGTCTTGCATCCAAACAATCATTGTAGTCTTGACCTCTTCATCTAATTCATAATTAGTCAAAAATAGGTTGTATAACTTTTGGATTAACTTATCACTCGACGATAGCCATAATTTGTCTAAATCATTTTTTTCATAGTAGAAACCTCTTTTTTCATCTTTCACGAAACATTTTTTTAATTGCATATTTTCCCACCATGACAGCTTTATACCTTGTTTTTCAAGCATTTCTTGGGATTTTAGTTTACTTGTTTCGTCTAACAATGTTTCATAGGTTAACAAGGCTGTGTTTTTCCTTAGGGAGGGTTTTATAAAGGCTTCTAAGGGTGAGAGCCATCTCGGTGTTTTAACGTAAAATAAGTCTCTAATTTCCTGCCAAATTTTATTTAATGCTCCTCTAACAGAATGTTGATTGAATTTTTTATGTATTTTATCTTTCTCATATCCCATATATGCGTGCCACCCCATGTCCAGGTCAAAACCTTCAAGCGTCAGCAGTCTTTTATTAGCTAATAAAGCCCATTCTTTAATCCATGACATTGCTGCAGCAGAGTAATACAACTTCCAGTTGGGAATATTTAATCCACCCCTTTCTTTCCGGTCTTGTAGTACTTTCCATTTAATCTGTGGTGGTTTCTTAGCCCATACAAATCTTCTGCATATTTTATCAAGTTCATTAAATATTTTCATACTCCTCAATACTGGAATGTTTTGCGCTAAGAACAGGAATCTCGGTAACACATTCATTTTTAAGATTGCTATTCTACCCATAAAGGACAATTGAAGGTTTCCCCATTTCGTCAAGTCTTTCGCAAATTCCGTTATTAATTTAACGTAGTTGTCTTCAATTAGTGTATTATTCCTTCTGGTCATAGTTATTCCCAGATATTTAATTTTAGTGACCGTCTTCATTCGAGATATGTTTTCTATCTGCGCGCTTTGCCACGGCGTACAGTTTTTTATTA
>NW_015213358.1:0-2329 GCF_001447785.1 Gekko japonicus | reverse complement strand
AGCTGTGAAACTTCTCGATGCCGCCCACGGCCGCGGCGGCCTCCTTGTCGACCTGCACGTCGATCCTCTCTGCGGAAGACAATGTGTGCGAATAGTAGGCAATGGGTGCCTCCCGGCTGGCCGGAAGCTCATGACTGAGGGCGGCGCCTATGCCGTACAGGGGAGGCACCGCAGGCGAGGACCACTGGGAGGGACTCGTTGAAGTGGGCGAGAACGGATGCGAGCAGGGCTTTCGCGGCTTGGAACGCGGCATTCAGGCAGTGGCCCCGGACCCAGGGAGACTTCTCGCCTGGGAGACAGTGAAACAACTCGGCCGAGGTGGCCTTGAGCGGCAGGAACGAGTGGTAAAAGTTCAGGAGTCCAAGAAATGCCTGGAGCGCCTGCCTTGGCATCGGAGGCGTGGCGTTCACGATGCCCTTGACGTTATCGAGAGTGGGGTGTATGCCGTCTGTGTCGATGCGGTATCCAAGGAACTCGACCTTCGGGACACCCGGGACTTTTCCTGTTCGGCACGCAGACCGGCGGACTGGACGTGGCGGAGTAACTCGCAGAGGCGGCTGACGAACGCCCCGTTGGAGGAGCCCACGATGAGTACGTCATCAAGGAACGGAATGACTCCCTTTGATACCCTTGAGGAGAGTGTCCAGAAGGCCCTGGGATATCCCGGGTGCCACACGAACACCAAACTGGAGTTGTTTGACCTCGAAGGCTCCTCGGTGGGTGACACTGGTCTGGGCTTCGGCAGCGGTATCATCCACAGGCAGCTGCTGGTAGGCCCAGGCTAGGTCGAGCTTCTTGAAGGTCTGCGAGCCACTGGTGGACCTCCTGATGGCACCTGGGTTTTGACCGCTGTGTGACAGAGTGTTGGACTGGGTGGGCCATTGACCTGATCCAACATTGGCTTCTCTTAGGTTCTCATTCTCCATAGGTGGATGTTTTTGTTTATGCAGATACTGACGCCCCACTTTTCTGCCCAATGGGGCCCCAAAACCGCTTATAATGCCACTCTCCCCCCCCCCAACACACACACACTTTGTCCTAACAGCCCCGCGAAGCGGGTCAGGCTGAGAATGCCCGACTGGTCCAAGGCCACCTGGCGAGCTTCCACTGGCAGAGCAGAGACTGCGCCAGGCTCTCCTGGGTCCTCCTCAGAAACTCAGCCCACGACAGAGACCTCCTGTCCACTGGCTGACAGCTGGTGTTGTTCCCACCCCTGGGCTGTGATGCTGCTGCACAGAAGCTCAGGGGGGCCAGAGAGAATTGCTCGGGGCTAGCAACTTTTTGTGAACTTATGCAAAAGATTAGCCCAAGAGTGGCCCGTGCTTGCCCTGTGTCTTCCTCTGTTGCCACTCTGCCCTAGGGGCAGCTTTGCCCACGCGAGCATGCGATTTGGTTGCAGCCTGTGCCCCCCACCCCATGCCGCCCCCCACCTTGTATTCAGCGGAGTCCTGGGAAAGCTGCTTCAGTTCCGAGTCCAGCTGCGTGAACCTCCGCGTTATCCTCTCAATGCGACCGTGCAGGTCCCGATATTCACTGTACTCGGCGTTGAAGTCGTTTTTGTAGCTCTGCCGCTGTTCCGAGCTGGAGATGGCGGCGTATTTGCTGCAGTGGCAAGAGCAGAAAAGATTTCAGAATAAGATTTTAAATGCTCGCTCATCCCCACCCACGAGCCGAGCCACAGACTCCCTCAGGCGGCCAAGCTTGACTTTAACGTGAGTTCCACGAGAACGGGGCAAACCGAGCCCCCCAAAGCCAAGGCAGGGCAGCCCCTGAGACTCACAGCAAATAATCCGGCATCTCTGAGGTGGACGTCGGAACACTGCAGCTGTTACAGGCCCCGTTCAAACCTGAGAAATGGGGAGGGGGAAGAAAACCAACGGTCAGTTTCTCAAGAGGACCCTTTGTACACCCAGCGCCATATTGTGAAAGCATTCTCCTCCGGAATAGGGGACCTGAGGCCACAGAGGGCCATGAGGGGAAAACTCTTTGTTTTTCCCTCAAATGGCGTGGCCCCGCCCCCAGCGTGTGACGTTACTTCCGGTGACGCGCACGCCAGGGAGGGGTTTCCCCCGGGCCCCGATTCCTCGGCGTCGGGGAACGGAGCCTCCGGGGCGGGGGATTTCCGCCCTACCGGGGGAGTTGGGAGCCCTATCCTCTTCCTCCTCCTCCTCTTCCTCCTCCTCTTCCTCCTCCTCTTCTTCTTCTTCTTCCCAAATTCAGTTTGCTTTCCCAAAACACAAAGTTTGCTTCAGTAAGTGCAGCCCAGGGATGCCAACTTCTAGGTGGCACATGCAGATCTCCTGCTATTACGATTAATCTAAGGACGACC
>NW_015213357.1:0-2461 GCF_001447785.1 Gekko japonicus | reverse complement strand
TTCAGTGAGCAGTAAACAGGAAGATGCTTGGCGTCTGCCTATCCGCCTGCAACTCTGTGGTCACTTCCTTCTGGAGGCTGAGACACTGGGACATCGCATCTGGTACTTCCAACATGTTTCTTCATTGTCTTAGTGGCCAATTTCCCCCCAAAGGTTGGAGTGGGTGGGATCACTCTTGCCGGAGACGGCCAGGCGCTCCACAATATATTCCGGTCTCCCATCACTAGAAAAGCTTCTTGTAACTCTGCAGGTTCGGACTTGGCCTTCTGGGTGGCTACTTTCCGTGTGAAGATGTAGCCGGCTGTAAAGACCTCTGCTGTTCTCTCGCCCTGCTAGGAGTAATAACTGAGGCTGCTAGGGGTGGCAGTGGCTCCATGGAATGAGGGGTGAACTTGCTGCTGGCAGAAAAAGGCCAGTTCAGATGGGGAGTCCAGCCTTCCTGGTTTATTTGGGGTTTTTTTTCTTCTCTTCCTCCCATAGTCACAGCCCACTGCACCCCAGAAGGACAGTTCTCCATTGCCATCTCCAGGGACGCAACCCGTCCGCCTCTCGTCTTGGATTCCGTGCGCTTGCTGAGCAGCCGAGGGCGAGAGTGTGGCCCTGTATCCAAGACCAACACCTTTATCCTTTTCCAGTTTCCACTTTCTGCTTGTGGGACAACGTTGAAGGTACAGTGTAAGGAAAGGGACGTGTCCGGGTCATTCATAAAACTCCTTCTACAGGAGTGGCCCCCGTGCAGCCGCAAGTGATCTGTGCAACAAATCATGTAGATCGGGGGGGGGGTCTCTAATCTTTTTGAGCCTGTGGAATTCTGACTCAAGGTAGAGAGCGCGAGCACAAAATGGCCGCCATGGGATTTGGAGCCAAGCACAAAATGGCGGCCATGATAGGAGGAGCCACACACAAGTGCAGTGGACAAGATGAGTAATTTTTGAAAATACACTGGGAAAGAGCAGGGAGAGAGAATAAATCAGACGCTGTAGTACAGCTGCCACCAAAACATTATTTTGATTTGCACAGCCAATCAGAAGCCCTGCTTGACAGGCATACCTCCTGGCCCCACCCACTTTCTAAAGACTCTTGGGCAGGTGCCAGGAGAGGAATAAGAGGGCACTGTGGCACCCGTGGACGCCATGTTGGGGATCCCTGCGGTAGATGTACAAATAGCGAAGATCAGGTTTTCTCACAATGATCTGCTTGGCCATTTGCTTTTGAAGCCAAAAATGAGAGATCACAGGAGGAAGTGGAATTCCAAAAGCAACATCCTTGACAAAAATAATGAAGAGTCAATAAAGATAAGTTGCAAAAATGTTTACTGCAGTAATTTCTGTAGGAAATGTTCTGCTCACACGCAAACGAATACTGCGCAATGAACGATTCGTTTCACAATATTTGCTTTATCTGAGCATGTAGCAATCCCAATTTCTATCCATCACTACTTATCAACTCCTGAAGGAAACATTCCATGTTGACTCTCTAATAACAGAACCCCAAGGGTCTTTCACAATTACTACAGTAAACATTTTTGCAACTTATCTTTGACTCTTCATTATTTTTGTCACAGATGTTGTTTTTGGCCCTTTGCATTGCCATAAACTGTGTAAAAGAAATGGAATTACAGAAGTAGAAAGTGATGCAGTAAGAGCAGGACAGTACATACAGTGAACAGTGGAATAGACTACAGTCCTGGTCTTCCCTTTATAGAAGCGCTCTCTTCCATTATACTACCATCTGTATTCCCTTTACAGAAGGGCCATCTTTCCACAGCTCTAAATAAATTGCTAGAAGCAATAAAGTAAAACCACCTTCCTTTAATGATAAACACATGAAGCTGCCTTACACTGAATCAGTCCACTGGTCCGTCTGGCAGTGGCTCTCCGGGGTCTGAAGTGGAGGTCTTTCTCATCACCTACTGCCCAGTCCTTTTAGCTGGAGATGCCAGGGAATGAACTTGGGACCTTCTGCATGCAAAGCAGAGGTGCTTCGGCTGAGCCACAGCCCCTCCTGAGAGCCAGTTTGGTGTAGTGGTTATGTGCGCAGGCTCTAAACTGGGAGAACCGGGTTTGATTCCTGACTCCTCCACTTGCAGCTGCTGGATGACCTTGGGCAAGCCATAGCTCTGTCAGAGCCGTTCCTGAAAAAGAGCAGTTTCTGTCAGAGCTCTCTCAGCCCCACCTGCCTCACAAGGTGTTTTGTTGTGGGGCGGGGAAGGGAAAGGAGATTGTAAGCCGCTCTGAGACTCCGAGTGAAGGGCGGAGTATAAAATCCAGTCTCTTCTCTTCTTCTTCTCCTTGATGTGAAGACGTCTTGCACAGAAAACCCAACGTTGGCTGAAATAAGATTCAAACTGAGGCGAGACACCCCTGCTCATTTTTGGCTAAGCCATTCTGCTGACGCCTGGGCTGTTTTCATTAAGCAGTTTTCTTGACTTCGACTTGTACACAGTTTGCCAAAGATCTCC
>NW_015213356.1:0-2264 GCF_001447785.1 Gekko japonicus | reverse complement strand
TTTAGAGTCCAGAGTTGCCCCAACAAATTGATCTGTTGGAAAGGTGAAATCCTAGAGTTTTCTCAGTTAATTGCCAACCCCAACCTGTGGAAATAATCAACATTAGGTAACACTGTAGACACTCAGATGAAGAGACCATGATAAGCCAATTGACCAAGAAGAGAAATATAATGCATCCCTTAGATCTGCCATTGAATCTTTTCCCACAGAGACAACAAAGATTTTAAAATAAAATGGTTTGAAATATACTTATGCTCTTTCACCTTTTGATACCACAAATATGCATGCCAACCAAGTTTTAGGTCATGGCCTATTTTAAGCAATCTTTCATTATTGAGCATCATCTAAACGGTCAGATTATGGTAAATGAGATAGTGGAAACAATTAGAAAACAGAAAAATGGAAAGACCTCGGGACCGGATGGTCTTTTGGCAGAGTACTATAAAACCTTTGAGGAAGTGCTCCTTTTACCGTACAAGAAACTTTTGAATGAGATAGAAGAGAGAGGCAAAGTTCCCGTATCTTGGACTGAAGCAATAATATTGTTGATACCCAAAGAAGATAAAGACCCTAAAGATGTGAAGAATTATAGACCAATGGTTCTGCTGTCCTTGAAGAAATGCCCTGTTGGGTTTTGGCACTGTCACTGTGGCACTGGTTCAGCTGGGCACATTACACTGGTTCTGCTGCTGGCCTTGCAAAAAAACAACAACCCTTCACACCACACCACTTTCTACTGCAGAGATTCTCTGGGACATTCTGCTTTGCCTCCCCACCCCCCCCCCCCCATTAAAACAATGGAGGATAGGGGCACCTTTTCTGGGTGCCCATAGAACTGGACACCCTGGTCCAATCTTTTTGAAACTTGGCTGTTCTTTTGAGGAGAGGCTGCAGCAGCTACGTTGCAAATTTGGTCCTTCTGCCTGAAACTCCCTCCCCCAGAGCACTGAATATATCCTAGGAGATTCTCCATTGACTATAATCTATTTATTTATTTCGTTAGTTTGATTTATATCCTGCCCTTCCCACATAGTAGGCTCGGGGAGGGTTTATTCATACTAACTCAACAATCACATAAATATGCAAATAACAGTTAAAACTAATTAAAATACATCAAACCTAAAATACAAACCGTAATTTCCTATACTCCTGGCTAGAGCCTCAACAGATGTCTACCAGAAGTTGGGGTTCCAGATGGTTACTCAGATATGGGTCACTGGAAAGGAGATCCAATAAGGTGTGGATGCCCGCTGCCTCAACTAAAAGCCTGGTGGAAGAACTCCATCTTGCAGGCCCTGCAGAACTGTAAAAGGTCCTTACAGGGCCGTGATCTCATATGGGTGATCATTCCACCAAGTAGAGGCCAGTGCCAAGAAAGCCCTGGCCCACATTGAGGCAAGTCCCTGGAGCTGGGAACCACCAGGAGATGCTGGTTCCCAGATCATAATTTTTACGGGGCTCATAAAGGGAGAGGCAGTCTCGAAGATATGCAAGCCAGCAGGCTTGAAGGTAAGCACCAGCACCTTGAAATAGATCCAGTACTAAATAGGCAGCCAGTGCAGTTCATGAAGCACATGATGAATACGCGTCCACATGGCCCCATAGGGTACAATAGACCTGAATATATTAGGTATTCCCAAATATTTCCCAAATTGGAATCCCATACCGATACTGGTATTTGGGAATATTTGGGAATCCCAAATATTTTTGGGTCCAATATACCCAAATGCGGGGGGGGATTTTCTTGCACATTCTTAGTTAATAATATTAAAACTTTATTTGCTTTTAATTTTTCTAAAATATACAAACATTAATAAAAATAATTGCTTTCTCTTTTCTTTTTCAGTACTTCACAGCTTTAACAAATACACTGTATGCTGTATATTCTACAAATTTAAACCACTAAGAAAAGACTCATGCCAAAATATGTTTTGTGTACATGTATTTGATGTCATTAATAACTACCTGGTCATAGGAAAGACACTTGTAAATGTTTTACATCCTCATGTATATAACTGTAATTTTACAAAAAGTTTTTTGTTTTGCAGTAGGGGAACATACATGTATATGTAACTATAGTTAATGGATTTTTATGCACTGTTCTTAATATTTACCATTTGATTAAAGATTATTTGATTTAATATAATATTAGTTTTTTGGGAATTGACTTTGATATATCTACATACAAGATTATTCTTTTTAAAAAACCAGCTCTTTGGTTACCTGAGTTGCTGAACACACACACCCTTCATTTTCATTATCTT
>NW_015213355.1:0-2388 GCF_001447785.1 Gekko japonicus | reverse complement strand
GAAGAGTCAATAAAGATAAGATGCAAAAAACATTTACTGGCGTAATTCTGTAGAAAATTTTCTTCTATTATTGTCTATTGGGAAGGTTCTGTTATTAGAGATATTATTAGAGGGACTGCTTTTAACTTAAGGAATATTTCATTGGGAACATTTGGCTGTACAATCTCAGGAGAATATATAGTTGACCAGAGAGAAGTACTACTGGACATGTGATTGCACTGGAGGCTTCATTTGTATTTTTGCCCAGTGGTCAAACTTTGGAACAATTGTTTTCTGGTCTTTACTTCATATTTTGTATATGTTTGATTGTATATATTTTTACATATTAGCCAATATGTTCTATTTGCATTAGACCTCTGAGGAAGGCCTGTGAAGGCCGAAACGCGTTAGGTCTATTTCATCAGCCTTTGTATTTCTATATTTGTATATGAGGCATGAATGGGCCCTTATTTGTTATTTTAATTTGTGTTTAATAAATACGTATATATTTTTGTATGTTTCATAATTAGATTTTTAGAGTTGGCCCTCTTCTATTCTTGACTAACCTTTTTAGGTTCTGAATTCTGTTATTAGAGAGTCAACATGGAATGTTTCCTTCAAGAGCTGATAAGTAGTAATTGATAAGAATTGGGGTTGCTACATGCTCAGATAAAGCAAATATTGTGAAACAAATTGTTTACATTGCGCAGTATTCTTTGCGTGTGAGTGATAATAGAAGAAATTTTTCTACGGAATTACTACAGTAAACATTTTTGCAACTTATCTTTATTGACTCTTTGTCATTTTTGTCACGGATGTCGTTTTTGGAATTCCACTTCCTCCCGTGATTTCTTATTTTTGGCTTCTCCCATCTGGAGGCTGGCAGCCTTAGAGTACACAGGCAATGTTTCTGGCCCTTCAGGTCTTGTTCACTCAAAACTAGGGTTGCCAGGTCCCCCCTGCCGTCAGGGAAGCGGGGGGAGTTGAAATTATGGCCTCTGTCAAATCAGGTCACGAAGATAAGATAGCTGCATGGCCGCTGCTATACCAAATGTTTTTAAAAACACTGTAGGGAAGGAATACACACACATTTCTGGTTGATATTACAGAAAACCTCTTCTTAACTATTCTTTAAAGATGCAATACAAGTACATGTTGAATTATAAACATACGACGCATATGAGGTTAACTACCTCTCATTGACTATGACAATGGATGTCCCATGTAAATCTCCGTTTTGACCCTTCCCCAGGCCGTAATCATACAGTAAAGCCGGAAAAAAAGTTGAGGGGACTATTGCAGGACGTGCTCAGGTGCTTCTCCTCTGTTGGAAAGCAAGCAAGCACTGTACAAATAACGCAGACCACAAGTGCTCAAAAAGTCATGCAAAAAGAGTAAATTTATATAACAAGAATATCAGAGGACCACATGTATCTGTAAAACCAAATTACATCATATAATGTACAGATCCATGACTAATGCAAGTCCATACGTGGTACACAGACAAAATGCAAGTCCATAAATGGTACACAGACAAAGACTTAGTTTTGATAGCTCTTCTTCAAGAAGTTCACACTACTACAATTACAAGTAAAGCCAAACTATTAATATCATATACTACAATCAAACCCATATCCTGAATACTAAGAGGCAAAAATTACCTTCATGAAGTACTCATAATGTACAGAAGACTTTAAAATGGTATATATAGAAGGAAAAATCCTTAGCACAGCACTCACAGTATTTCCAGTATTACAGGAAAAAAACTCTGAAACAAGGAAGAATAGGAAAATACTCTTATAATATTATTATTTACAGGATATGGGTTTGATTGTAGTATATGATATTAATAGTAATTTGGTTTTACTGATACATGTGGTCCTCTGTTATTCTTGTTACATAAATTTACTCTTTTTGCATGACTTTTTGAGCACTTGCGGTCTGCGTTATTTGTACAGTGCTTGCTTGCTTGCTTTCTGTATACTGTATACTGTGATATCGCTTCTCCTCTGTTCCCAGCTGCACCCCACCCACCATTCAGGGGTCATAACACGCTGAGGAGCTCTGCTACTGCCCTTGACACTAAAGCCTATTCAGTGTTCAAACTGGCTCCACAAAGCCAAAAACTTTTTTTAGATTCCGTATATGACACACCCTTTTTAGCCATCTTTTGTTATACACACCAAATGTTTTAGCTGCAATTAGTCCAGGTTATTTCATTGGCACCACAGATCAGCAGGTCCCCTTGTGCCAAAAATGGATCTGATAGGCCAGACCTTAAGACTGTGCTCAGACGTCACGAATAGCGTTGCCAGCTCTAGACTTGGAAATACCTGGATATTCTTGGGGTAGAGACTAGGGAAGCCTGGGTTTGGGGAGAGGAGGGACATCAACAGGGTATAATGCCAT
>NW_015213354.1:0-2425 GCF_001447785.1 Gekko japonicus | reverse complement strand
ATTTGTCAGACTTTTCAAATTGTCTGTGTGTGTATATTTTCTCCATCTGATTTCTAACTTCTGGGAGAGACAGATTACTCTATATTTTCAGATGACTCTGGCAGGGTTGTTAATAGTAACACTATCAGATCTTGATCAACAATTTCCTTTCCTGAACTCCTCAACTGCTCAGCCAATCAAATCATCTCATCCAGATGATGATGTAAATTACCCCCTCTCTCATCTTAATACTGAAAAGCTTCTTTTGTAGACAAAGCTGGCTCTTTAATGAGGAATTTACATGCAACCTTTCCAGCTCACACCACACAGCTTTGGCTGTTGGCATCTGAATTACTCTGAACACATTTCTGTCAGTTAAACCCTTGATTATGGCCCCTCTTGCCTTTTCATTGTTGGAGTCCCAGGTTCTCTGCTTTGCTGGGTCATCATCTCCCAGTCGGGTATCCTGGATAACATCCCATAATCCTATTTCAAGAAGGTGACTCTTCATTTGTTCTCTCCAAATTAGATAATTATTTTCTGTGAGCCTATCTATCAAGTGACAATGCTGTGTACCACAGGAGGTCACCATCTTTGTTCCTTTGTTCTTGCCTGCTCATGCCAAGAGCCCCTGGCAATCTTTCTACCTTTAATCAGAGATGTACTTAGTCTGGGCCACCAAAACCCCTATCTGTTTTCTTGCTGCCCCCTGCAGGGTCTTCTTCTCTTCTTCTTTGTGCACCAAACATTGCCTTTTCCAACAAATATATGGTTGTGGAAAGTGCTGTAAAGTCAACTTATGGTGGCCTCATAGGGTTTTCAAGAGGCATTCAGAGATGTTTCGCCATTGCCTGCCTCTGCATATTGACCCTGGACTTCCTCAGTGGTCTCCCATTCAATTAGTAATCAGGACCAACCCTGCTTAGCTTCTGATAAGAATGGACTAGCCAGAGCATAACATAACACATAAAACACCATATATGACACCATATGTAAGACAAAGCTGATCTGCCAGGCCTTTGGCTGAGGTGGCGGGTGTCCAGTGAAAAAGTCTACCTCCCCGGCTGAAGTTCACCAGCTCGATGTGACACAGATCAAGTAGATCGTAGAGAGCTAGTGGCATCAGGTCTGGAGACTGTGACCGATGGTACGTGTCAATTTCACACAAACTGCTGCACGGCCGCATTTTGCCCCGCAGCTTCGCACGATTTTTCCTGCGTCTACTCAATCCTCAAAAAACAGGAGCACCTTGTGTGAAATTGACACATATCATCGGGACAAAAGGGAAGAGCGAGCGTGGAGCAGCGCTTGTTGGAAATCGGTCTGTGTGTATAAACAAATAGTGCAATCTGTTTTTAAATTGTTCTTCTTAACTGTTTTTAAATTGTTTATTAATGTATTTATATTGTGCTGTCGAATGGCTTTGTGATCCACCCTGAGCCCACTTGTGGGGAGGGAAAACTATAAGTTCAACAAATAAATAAATAATACAGGGGGAGGGCCTCGAATGTAGAAGGTCCCAGGTCCAATCCCTGGCATCTCCACTTGCAAGGATCTGGTAGTAGGGGATGTGAAAGACTTCTGCCTGAGATCTGGAGAACCTCTATGAGACTGAGTAGACAATACTGACTTGGGTGGACCAAGGGTCTAATTCAGTACAAGACAGCTTCGTGCATTCATGTGTATTCACTATGGGAATGAATACAAATCGGAGAATGCCATGAGGATGACATCAGGCGAATACATCCTAGCCTGAGTCACGGTCCCTCCCACAAAGGTACAAGCCTCTTTCCATCATGTTTGTCCAGCCCATGCATTACTCCCAAAAGAGTTGCACCACACCAGCCAAGCACTCCATGCCAGGGCTGAGCTGGGATTCCCTCCTCCGCCTCCCAGAAACACAGCCCAGAGCCCAAACCCAGTGAAGCGAGAAGAGTCCTGAGAATCTGGAGAAATAAGGAAGTCCAAGCAACCTAGACATAATGGCTGAGCAGCAAAAGGCTTGAGAAACATGGCTGCAAAGGTCACAAAGGGAAACAATGCTGGTAGCCCAGCTCAGAGCAGAGGGCCATGTACCTACATGACACGTTGAGTCTGTGCGTGATCCTTTTCTGATGCTGCAGTCCTGGGTGGGAGACAACACAGGTCAGCAGCTGGCCATGCATCTTCCGCCCAGGGACCACGTAGTACTCAATGGTGACAGATGCTGAGCGGGGATGTGAGGAGCGGCGAGTCTCGTTCTTGCCAGCCACTTCTGTCTCCCAGGTCACGTTGGGCACCGGGTTCCCTTCTGCAGTGCATGAGGCGGCCAGAGTACGACCCTGCCCTTCTTCCAAAGGGGGGCCGGGGTTTAGAGTTGGCAGCGGGGGCACTGTAGGAGGAAGTAACCAAGTTGTAGTGAACCACAAAGTGGACACAAGTGTTACGAGGGGCTGGGGGGTTCAGG
>NW_015213353.1:0-2417 GCF_001447785.1 Gekko japonicus | reverse complement strand
GTCCCCTCCCGAGTTGACCAAGAAGTAACCAGAGAGGTGGCGCGCCCGGCTCTTTGTCCTCCTCTGCCCCCCCAGCTGCCGCTCGCTCTTCTGGTGCGCTTCCTCTTGCGGGGCAAACGAGGTCTCGCTTCTGCCGTGGGGAGCCCGCACGCCTCTGGTTGCTGCTGCTGGCTGCAGCCTCTCCCTGCTCCGGCAGGGAGGTGTGGCCAAGGAGCGGTATAAAGTCCGCGGACCCCGCCTCCCCCCCTTCAGTGCCGACTAGTTTCCCCCTCGCCGGAGTTCCTGCCCGCCTCTCCTGCCGCAGACTTTCCTCAGGGTGACCCAGTTGTTTCTCCGGCCCTTCCCGGATTGTGGCCCCACCCCCAACATCCCAGACTCCCCCGCTCCAGGAGAGGTAACTACTTGGCAACCCTACCAGCTACTGCTGTGTTGCTTAGCATTTTACCAGGCCGGTCTAGGCTTGCACATTCATATCTCCTTGGTCTTCTAGGATAAAGGGTGGAACTACCTTTGGTGGGGACAGTAAGTATTGGTGGTGGGAGGACAAAGGGGCTTGTTAGGAGGATGGGGGCTGGGACTGTGTCAAGCCCACCCTGGGCTCCAGGCGTAGCCCCTCCCATGGCCGTGGCATCCCAAGGCGAGGGAGGTCCGACGGCTCTGGAAATTGAGGCCTGTTAAAGAAGAGGGGACGCGTTGGGGCCTCAGATGGGCAGGGGACAGAGTTTAATGGCACTCCGTAGGTCCCTCTACCTTCGTGCATTGGCTTCTCAGCATCCTCCCTGGACTCCTTCTCTCTATGCCAGCGACAGATAGTTCCGAGCATGTCCTTTCTCCCTGGCCCCTTCGCTTCCCTCTCCTTTATACCCAGCTCCCTCTACCAGCCCCGCCTCCCGGCCCCACCTCCCTGTGATTCCTCCCAGCCCCGCCTCTTATGATAAGCTCCGGTGCTGTCACTATGGCCTGGGTGTGGTCGGAGCTATTCCAACGGCACTCAGGTCTCGAACTGCTGTCCCAGTCCCCGTGGATTATCCTTTTGAGGGACTCTTTCGTAGTCCTCACCATCCTTTCCGCTTGGCCGTTGGTTGCTGGGTGGAAGAGAGCAGAGCAGATGTGTCTGATTGCGTAGCAGCCCATGAACTCCTGGAACTCACCCAAGGTGAAGGACGTCCCGTTGTCCGTCACGATGGTGTCGGGTATGCCATGGGTACAGAACGCCTGCCGCAGAGCGCGGATTGCTGCTTGGGATGAAGTGTAGCTGACTGGGACCACTCCCAACCATTTAGTGTAGGAGTCCACTAGGAGAAAGAAAATCTGTCCCTGGAAGGGTCCTGCAAAATCAAGGTGAAGCCGGGACCATGGTTTGTGTGTGGACTCCCACTGACACACTGGGGGCCTGGGTGGCTCCAATCGGGTTTCTTGGCATGCCTGACACCGCCTTACGCAGTTCTCTATTTCACTGTCCATGCCGGGCCACCATATGTAGCTGTGGGCCAGCACCTTCATGTACACGATCCCTGGATGAGTTTCATGTAGCGCCACTAGTACTTGTTGGTGCAGTGGGGCAGGCACCACCACCTGGTTTCCCCACAGCAGGTAGCCCTTGTAAGCCAAAAGTTCATCCTGCCGTGAGGAGAAGGTCGTGAATTCTGGGCCCACCCAGCTGGTGGGCCACCCTCTTCCCACCCAGTCCAAAATGTGGGACAGCACGCAGTCCTGGGCAGTGTAGCGGGACACGTCGGATACCTGGAGAGGACGGTCAGGCAGGTCCTTGAGGAGCAGGATCTGATGTGCGGGAGCCAGGTCTGGGTCACAGGGGGGCAGCAGCAGTTGGCTGAGGGTGTCAGCATGACCCCTCACCTTCCCAGGGTGATGGAGAAGCGAATACTGGTAGCCGGCCAGGAAGATGGACCAGCGCAGCACCCTGGGGGACAGCATCTGCGGCATTTGGCGATCTGGGGCCAACAGGCCCAGCAGGGGTTTGTGGTCGGTCACAATGGTGAAGGGCTGTCTGTAGAGGTAATCATGGAATTTCTTGACCCCTGCCACGATGGCCAGCACCTCTTTGTCGATCTGAGCGTATTTGCATTTGGCCGATGTTAAGATGCAGGAGTAATAGGCCACGGGAACCTCCTGGCCATTGGGCAGCTGGTGTCCCAGGACGACCCCAACCCCGTATGGCAAAGCGTCACAGGCGAGGACAACAGGGAGTGCATCATCAAAGTGTGTGAGGACTGCATTTGAAGTGAGGAGTTCTTTGATGGCCCGGAACGCGGTGACTTGCTTCTGGCCCCAGACCCAGAGAGCTTTTTTATCAAGAAGGTGGTGCAGGGGCTCAGTGATTGCAGCTTTATGGGGCAAGAAGGAGTGATAAAAGTTTAGGAGCCCCCCAAAAGCCTGGAGTTCCGACTTGGACATGG
>NW_015213352.1:0-3055 GCF_001447785.1 Gekko japonicus | reverse complement strand
CTCTTTCTGCATAATATACCTCCAATGGTCATTATGTTGCCAAAATATGGTTCTGTGTTGTTGTTGTTCAGTCGCACAGTTGAGTCCGACTCTTCACGACCCCATGGACCAGATCACGCCAGGCCTTCCGGTCTTCCGCCGTCCTCTGAAGTTGGCTCAACTTCATGTTCGTTGCATCTATGACATTGTCTAACCATCTCATCTTTTGCCGTCCCCGTCTTCTGTGCAGTTATGTTCTGTGCAGTTATTGTTCTGTGTGGTATGGTAAAAGTAGCCCCATCCATAGAATGGACTATGCAGCCTGCTGATAGTATCAGCTCATGCTGGGTGCCATAGAGCCTCTGTACAGCTTGCTACATTTAGCCAGAAGAGGTTTGTCCTCTCATCATCTGTCACATTGTGATGGTTTATCAAAAAATATGTCTATTTCTTGCTGGCAGTTGTGGACATCAGAATCTTCTCCGGAATATCAGAAGTATCAGATGTGCTTTGCTACACTCTATTTTCCAGACAGTCTTGCTTTCTGCTGCTCGTGCCTAGTGAATATATGTTCTGGATTGGAACCCAAAATCCATCAGCAGAAAGTACTGATGGCCATGGATCTTTTCAGAAGAGGAAGAGGAGAAGGAGGAGGAGATTAGATTCATACCCCATCCTTCACTACCCAAAGGAGTCTCAGAGAGGCTTACAATCTCCTTCCCCCTCCCCTCCCCACAACAGACACCCTGTGAGGTAAGTGGGGCTGAGAGAGCTCTGAGAGAACTACTTATGAGATAACAACTCTGAAAGAACTTGTAACTGACCCAAGGTCACACCAGCAGCTGCATTTGGAGAAGAGAGGAATCAAACCCGGTTCTCCCACATGAGTGTCCATGCTCCTAACCATTACATCAAACTGACTCTGCATTCCTTTCAGTACTTTCCAGCCCTGAGAAAGTTTATTCTCAGTTGCAGGACCAACATAGTGTAATAGCCACAGGTTGGGAGGCTGCAGTGGTGATGAAGAAGGGGACAAAAATCACCCTTTTGGCCACCTCCATCATCATAAATTTTATCATCACAGCATGAGAGCCAGTCAATGCCTGTTACGTAAAAGGAGATAAGGAGTACCATTTCATCATAAATTTTATCATCACAGCATGAGGGCCAGTCAATGCCTGTTACTCCCTAAAATACTACAGTATATAAACAATGCAAGGACAGCAGGCAGATCATTAAAACAGTCATCTTCTACCATTGCTACCAACACTTCTTTTTAATTAATTTTAATGTTCTGTTTCACATTTCTGTAGAAAAGGAATGCTAAATAAAATTAATCGATAAAATACTTTCTACAGGATGGTAATTGAAAACTGTTTTCCCTATTAATTCCAGTTGGGAAAATCTTGTACTACATGCACGAGTACACCAGACCGATTATAAATATGTGATTCACCAAGCTTAACGCAACAGTTAGTCATGTAGTGTGTCCTGCTATGTGCTTGATCACTCAGTTTGTGCATTGCCGAGCAGGCAATTTAGATCACTTTGCCTTTGAGGTTCAAAAACATTTATTTTATTCGGAAGTCTAATACGCAAAAGCAAGATACCATACCATCAGCCCTTGTCTCCTCCAGTAACACCCACAACTCTAAAGCCCTGTTCCCATGTTACAATGAATGCATGTACACCCTTCATACACTTATGTATGTCTGTAAAAAACAAAAACAAAAAACAGCCAATGCATGCTAACTTTACATATGAAACTGGAGACCAGTACAGTTTCAATCATATGTTCAGCATACATCAGTTGAATGTAACTTGAGAATTACTCAATACATGTATAAAGACAAAAATCAAGTGTGTTACTGTACAGATTGTAAGTGTGTTCACTGAAACTCATGAACAGGGCTCGAAGGTAGTGGAATGGAAGGCAGAAAAACGGATGCTACATCACACTGCTTGGGCTGCACAGTCATCATGCATCCACTGTATCTTCCCTCACTTTCCATATACTTACATAATTTTCACAAAATCTTGAGGGCTAAAAAGTGAACACAAAAGTTAATCACTTAATGCCGCTTACCATCGCAAAGACCACTCTGAGCTTGGGCTTGGATGACAGTTGTTGTAATTACATAAAAATAGTTCACTTAACAGGGGACCCTAGGACATAGACGCTGCACATTTTGGGCTCATGCATGGTCCCTTGGACTGCAAGAAGATCAAATCAGTCAATCCTAAAAGAAATCAACCCTGACTGTTCCCTGGAAGGCCAGATAATGAAACTGAAGCTCAAATACTTTGGCCACCAAATGAGAAGGGAGCACTCACTGGAGAAGACCCTGATGCTGGGAAAGATTGAAGGTCAAAGAAGATGGGGACGGCAAAGGATGAGATGGTTAGACAGTGTCATAGATGCAACGAACATGAAATTGAGCAAACTTCAGAGGACAGCGGAAGACAGGAGGGCCTGGTAGGAGCTGGTCCATGGGGTCGTGAAGAGTCGGACTCGACTGTGCGACTGAACAACAAAAATGGTCCTCTCCATAGCTAGATGTTTGAAGACCTCTACCCCTTTGATTTGTCCACTCCCCATAGTTGTATCAGGTTATAGATGTGAATGTGATTTATATGAGGTATTAGCAAGGGCAGAATAGCCATTTAACTTACAGGGAAACTTCGCAGTGGGCCATTATCTGCTAGAAAGCAAGTCAAGCCCCAACCGTTTTACCCGAGCTCCTTGGCTCAGACCCTTCATGGGCAATGGTAGTGCTTCAGGGACCACTCCACTTAGCTTATTTCAGGGTCAGGGATGTTTCACATGAGTCCACTCCTGGGTAGCAGACTTACTCCTGAACCCCACCACATGTAGATGTCATATGCCAAGAGCCTGTTAACTACCCCCATATCACATTTGGAGTATTCTGCAGTTGCCACATTTTTTTTCCTTTTCTTTGGCTCAAAAATAAGTTATATTTATCTAGTGTACTTCAGCAAGGAAATGTTTTTTTTAATCTTGCTTGTATTATGAGAGTGGTACAGATAAAGTCCAGCTTGAATATTCCATTATATA
>NW_015213351.1:0-2433 GCF_001447785.1 Gekko japonicus | reverse complement strand
AAGAAATGTCTGGTTTCAACAGAAGACACGCAGAAAATCAAGAAGAAGGTCAGGAAATTGGAAAGAAAGCAAGAAAACAAGTTATTGATGTTACAAATGGAAAAATCAAATTTGACTCTCCGATTTCAAGGGATTCAAGAAGCAGAAAAATAAGATCTCAGAAGTATATTAACGGAAGCGTTGGCACCACTGATGGGCAGTGAAACGGATAAATTAAGCAAAGAAGCAATCCTATTCTAACTTTACAAAGAAAAATAATCTGCCAGCTGAAGTGGTTCTCAAATTCACCAAACAACGTGTAAGAGATCAAATCCTCAAAGCGACCTCAGCAATACCCTTGAAAATTGGAGAACAAACAATAAGGATTTTAAAAGATGTGCCATTTGAAATTCGACAGAAGCGGAAGGCATATAAAGGATTGACCACATTCTTGCAAAACCATCAAATTAATTACAGGTGGTTGTTTCCAGAAGGACTGGTCTTTAAGTTTAAAGACAAAAGAGAGAAGATTGACTCCATTTTCAAAGCACAAGAGTTTTTGAAGCGACACACCAGCTCAGAGGAAGAAGCAGAACTCGCTAAGTGGAAAATCTTCAGCAGTGACGAGGACAGCAATCCAGAGGGAGGTGACGAAGAACCGGAGGAAAAAGGAGCGGTGGGAGGTGTCTCCTATAACCTAAGAGAGAAGAAAGGCAGACGCACCAACATCTGATGAACATTTGACTCTGCTGCAAGGACATATTAGTACTAACCCAAAAGGACTTTACTAATCTAACTAATTTTTATCTTTGACAGGTAAAGAAGCAAGAAGATCGACTGCTCACAGTGGAGATATGGACTGTATTAATATGGTTAAAAGATTAATATACTAATATACTAATCACTCGACCTTTTCTTAATCCCTCTATATACCCTTCCCCCTTTCTGTAAATTTAAAGCAATAAAATTATCTCCTTTTTAGGAGAGTTCAGTAATAATAATAATAAAAAAGGTTGAAACCAAGATCAAAGAAATAGATCAAAGAATGGACATTGTAGAAAAAGAAAGAGCTTCTGAAAAACAAAACCTTTTCCCCATACTACTTTTAATACTATTGAAGTTTCTGTTAATCTCCTGTTAAATTCAATACAATTCAGCCTCCGCAGCGGGAAGTAATCGCTTGTATCAAGACAGCTGTTTGCGATCTTCCTGAATGTTCAAATCCGCATGGCAACTTTCGAAATCACAACAGATGCTGAGCAAAATGAATTCAAGAAGGGGAGGTGTGGCCACCATTGAAAGTTGCTTCTGCTCGGAAAGCTTTGACCAATTAAACAACAAGGGGGTGGGTGGATCTTGAGAATGAGTTCTGCTTCGGATGGTACTTTTGTCTGGGGGAAAGCAGGCTTCCACTGATACAGAGAGAGCGTCTGTGAGATCCAGCCCAATATCTGTGACTTGCGCTGGCGAAGCAGTGGTGGAAAAGAGATGAGAGATTCATATTGGTAAAGCCATTCATGAAGTTCCAAGTGTACTTATTAATCAATAAAATTAACTAATTAATTTTTCATCAGCTGACACCGGAGATGGCAAGTCGATTGCCTCGTTGGGAGATCAGGTTGCTCCTTTCCCTAAGGGCTGGGAATGGCACGGCAGAAAGAGTCACTGTTCTCCGTAAAGCAAGGTCCTTGTCAAAAAGACCAAGTGACTTCTCCCACTTGGAGGAAGTGGGCGGGAGGGGTGTGCATGTGTGTAGGTGGGGCTAAGCAACTATGGTTACAGAACCATGGCAACTTGAGGGAGGGAGAGAAGAAACATTGAGTCACAGTTAGTTGGTACGTGCCCTTTTTGTTGCTGTGTCTGGTCCCAGGAGATGAGAGGTTCAAAGCATCAGCAGAAACTTTCGTACAACACCGAAGATTCTTCATAACAAATATTTTTTCGCTCAGAGAGGATGGGTTCTGTTTTAAAGATATGTCTTTAACCAGTAAATATCCTGGAATGAGCCCAGAGCTTATAAGAAATTGCTTCTGTTTCCCCTCAGATCTCTTCTATGCCCATAGCCCAGTTTTTGCTGGCCTATGTTCTTCAATAGTCACCATACATGAAGATGACGTGTCTGTAGACTATTGTTATGATTTAGCACTAATATGATATCTATCTTAAGGAATGTTAAGGAGGTTCCACTTCCTTGTATCTTGATGACTTCTTTGCTTATGACATTTCAAGAGCACTTTAGGATGGATCACTTTGTGGGGACGTTTGAGGGCCGAGTCCTGTCAACGACACTTTCCCTTCATCCTTTGTTCTGCTTCATGTATCTGTTGTGAATTGTGACTCTGCTGTGCCTCATTTAAAAAAAAAAATCACTGCACCTAATTACAAGCACATAACACACCTGAAGTTTTGATCCTGACTGAAAAATTTGTGGTGGGCTGTTGTGGTGGGGGCTGT
>NW_015213350.1:0-2472 GCF_001447785.1 Gekko japonicus | reverse complement strand
CACGTTGGTTTATTAAATGTGTCTTATTGTGAACAACTGCAAAAGAATAAGTGAAAGGGCAGAATAAATTCCTGCATTATATTGCAGAAATGTAACAGTGCCACTTATTAGAAGTGCATTCCATGATCTTTTAAGTACAGCCATTACTGAAGAATGCAGTCTAGCTTGTGCCTCGTGCTTTCAAATTAATCATGTTTAAGTCTCCTGCAGAGCGAAAGGGTATGAATACAAATAGAGTGAACTGTTACAGCCACTAATAAAATTCTAGAGATCAAACCCTGTTAGTCCATGCAGTAACACCAACTAAGCACAGGGTTGCCAACTCTGGGTTGGGAAATCCTTGGAGATTTGGCTGTAGTGCCTGAGAGACGGCAGAGATTTGGTGGTGGAGCCTAAGAGACGACAGAGAGGGTGAAGGTGGGCAGGGGAGGAACACCATAGAATCCATCCTCCAAAGCACCCCGTTTTCTCCAGAGGAACTGATCTCTGTTCTCTGGAGATCAGTTATAATTCCAGTGAAGCCTCTAGGCCCTACCTGGAGGTTTGCAACCTTAACAAATATATTGTGGCATCTTGAAGACTGACATCCTTATTGTGCCTTAAGGTTTTTGGTCTGGAGCCCCCCCCCCAGTGCATCTAATGAAGTGGGCCACAGATGGTTTACACATTATACATTTGTTAGTGTTTCAGTTGCCACAAACACCCTTGTTATTTCCACTCATAGCATTATTTTTTTGTTGGGATTTTTTTGAAAGCTAAACTATTTATTTTGAATGTGCATGGTAAACAGCGGAGAGGATTAATTTGAAATTGTGATTCTTTTTCTATAATCTTTTAAAATTGCAGATACTGAGATACATCAGCCACTGTGCCACAAATCAAAATGGCTGCAGAAGGGTCAATGAGAAGTCCATAGTGGGACTATCCTGTAAGTTAGAAAGAAGAAACAATATGACTACATGGATATGAATTCTATGGATTTAGAAATACACATGAAACTGACCAGAACAGACCCTTGGTGCATCAGGCTCAGACAGTATTGTCTATACTGAAAGTCTACAGCTTTCTGGAATTTTTACATTAGAGATGCTGGAATTGAAGTAGGGACCTTCTGAATGTAAAGCAACTGCTCTGCCACTGAGCCATAGCCCTTCCCCTTTTCTGCTTGCTCTCTGTTGCTTAACAGTTGATGGACAGTGTCCAGCTTAAGTTTAGTATTGTGTTACAAGCAGAAATCTGAGGGCCTGGAAACAACAACAGAAAAATTTGGAAAAAAATGTTTTTCCCTGTGGACTCCCCCCCCCCATTTTTCTTTTGGAAAATTTTTAAATGAAATATTCTCTCTTGTGTAAAATGCTTCTCAAGGCAAGGTTTTTACATTCAAAAGGTATAACATGAAAAAGTCTGAGGACTTTCTCAGTTTTTACAGTGGAAAAATGGGGAAATACTGGAGAGCACTAAAAAACATTCCCCCCTCTCTCTTTCTCTGTATATATACATACATATACATACAAATGCACATGCACACACAAAATTTTCAAAAAAAATTTGGTTTACTACAGTCAACTTTTATTTTTTCTACCTCTCAGATGGCACAAATTAAAGATAAATGTACTATGATACCATAGGGTGCAGCAATTTACAGCTCTTTCTCAAGTACTTGCAGTTTTTCTTAGAGAAAATGAAGATTTTTAAAACTTTAAATTACACTCTGATTTCTCTTCAGATCATATAACTTTAAATTCCATAAATATGTCAAATAGTACTTTATATGCTGACTAACTTATAATGCATTTCATGTTGTTAAATCTGTAAAAGAAGTTTAGCTTTGATAAGAATTTATGTATAGCATATTTTTCAATTTCCTCCCAAATTTCCATTTTTTCCTGGGAATCCCCCCCCCCATGGTTTCAATATTTATGGAAATTCTTACAACTCTAGTTACAAGTAATCTCTTAGGGAAAGCAGCTTCCCATGGGTGGAGGGAAGTAATACTATGGTAACAGCTTAATAAGCCCTGGGATCTCAGTGTTATAGCCACCAAAACATCCTTCTGCCTTTACGACCCCCCCAATTGCTCAGTATGTATGCTGGTAAAATATATATGAAGCAATGAAGAGGGAGAGGTAAGAAAATGCCTATAGACTAAATAAAGTTAGCATGAGAAACAATCTCAGCTTTATGTTTTGGTTCAGTACAGTTTTTAAAAATATGTTGATAATGATTGTAGTAGTTATATAACATATGTCCAATCAGATACATTCTCTCATAAAGCCTTACAACAACTTTCTAAGGTCTCTCATAAATCCTTATAACTTTCTAAGGTATTTCATCATTGTCCACATTGCAGACGTATGAAGAAAATGACAGAAATCACCTGTATACTTTGAACTCAGAGCTTCCTGGCTCACAATTTAGCTTAGCTCAAGGGTCCCCAGTGTGGTGTCCATTAGTGCCTGCTGACGCCCTTTC
>NW_015213349.1:0-2369 GCF_001447785.1 Gekko japonicus | reverse complement strand
TAGGTTAGGTGGGCTTATATTAAAGCATGATGCAAAAGCAGTATTATAGCTTTGTGCCTGAGATAGTCAGTTGTGGTTGCAAGAGTAACATCATGAGTTAATAGATGCGTAATAGTATAGCTGGGTTGCAACATACATATGTGATAAGTACATCACTTTCCGCAGGGAGGGCAGGGTATAACTACAAATAATAAATAAAATTTGCTTATATTCACAATTCTCAAACATTTCAATTAAATCCATTGCCCAGAATAACTGAGCCTCTCTGTATCATCACACCAACCCTGTGAGGTAGGCAATGTTAGGTTGTAGCTGTCAAGTTTAATATTTATTCAGTGCCATTAACACAGTGGATGCCAACAGGCAGCAGGTATAATGTTGGCTCCATGCAGTGACTTTACAATGGGAGAGCATGTTTGTACCAAGCGATTTCGGGGACTGCATCCACATTGGATTTAGCCCTCTGTTGGACACACGGTGTATCCTGTCTTCAAATTGACTGCCCTTATTTATTCAGTATATTTTAATCTTTCTGTTTCCCCAAAGAAAACCCAAGGTAGCTAACAAAGCAATTTTAGAGATGAGTTAGTGAAAGCAGGCCAGTGGAAAGAACCTTGCTATTTCCTCCTGTCTCTTTTGTAGAGGAGTTTAACTGCTGGGAAAGGGACCTCCAGGCAGGCAGCCCCATGGAGAAAGACCTTGCTTCTGTCCCTCCTCCGCTAAGGATGACTGGCTGTTGCCTATGTCTTCAAAGACTGCAGCTGTAGGAAGTCATGGCCCCCATTGTTCTTCTCTTATTTAATATTTATCACAGTCTGACTTCTGGTTAGGAAGAACATTTAACTGAGATATTCACAGTGTGAAATTAGCATGTTCAGGAACCAGCAGCCTTTCTAGAGATGTGAAGTCCTGGAGGAAAAAACCAGAAACATTCTCCTTAGCGCCCCCCTCCCCAATTTTTCCAATAGATACACTGGAAATGTTGGGGAGTACTGAAAAAAAAGTCCTATGAAATATTGGGGGGGGGGTTTAGAATTAGTGAGATGCTTTAAAGACGTGTATGCTGTAGACATACACAGCTCTTGAATCCAAGATGCCTTTCTGCACCTAGAAGGATACCTAAACTTCAGGAGGAGAGCATGCCGGGCTTTTATTGCTTCTCAGCAGCTGCATGCCTTCTGTTGTCTTTTTGACTTGACTTGGTTGGTCTTTTCACTCTCCTCTGACTGCTGTGACACATTTACCCACAGACTGGGTAAAAAGTAGCTCATTGCCCTACCTTGCAGCAGGAGGGAAACAGATCAGAAGGAAGTGGGGCAGAAATTGCATCAGAGCCTCAGAAGGAAACTGAAAGTTTCATTGAGAACTTCTAACCAGATAATGAAAATCAGGGTCTTTTTGTCTCCAGCAGTGGTTGTTCAGATGCCTCTGGGAAGCTCAGTGCCTCTGCTCAGTATCAACAGTCCTGGGCTGTTGTTTGTCCTATGGGAGATGGCGCCTCTCGGGCACCTCTGCTGAGTTATCGGGGCTAGTAGTTATTGATAAGCTGATTCCCTGAATTCCTCTAATCCCTTTTTAATGCTGTCTTTAAAGAATTAGCCCTCTTTGAAAGTAAGAATTGGAACTGCAAATGCCATGAGCGCTCCTGATACCCTCTCCGGTTTTGCATTCAGCACCTACCTCATCAGGATCATCATTATTATGACATTTTAGAACGTCGCTGTGCCTCTCTCCTTCTCCGTAATGTTTATTTGACTTGGGAGAAGTGGTGTGGGGTCCAAAGAGGACAGCTCTTGCATCAGAATGGCAGTTCCTTGCTGGGCAGTGAATGATGCAATTGGGAAAGGGGAGGGAACAGGGAAAACAGAAGGCGACAGGGAACTGGAAAGAATGTCAGCTATTCCTTTGGACAGCCTGTTGTAGTTAATCTTCTGACTTGTGGGCTTTTTAGTATCTGAAACTTTGTTGTTATATATGGGGGTTTTCAGTTACAGTAACCTCCTCTGAAATACGGTCTTGCTTGACAAATGATTTCCTGGCGTTTTATACAGGTACAGTTTCTTGTGATTAGAGAAAAAGCCAAAGCAGGACTCAGAAGCCGTGATTGATTCTTTCTGATACCTTTTGAAAGTGGTTGGAATGTAACCAGACAGGAAAGCAAACAAAATAGTATTGAGCCCAGGTTTGTTGTCAATACTGCAGGGCCTAAAGGAGATGTTTCACATTGTAAACGGGACTGTTGTTTCCTGAAAGAGGTGCTAAACTTAGTAGTACATTTTCTTTCTAAGTTTAGGAACTGGCTTGGATCCCATGGAGGGTTTCTGTGGATGGAACGGGTGGGATGATTTTCACTGATTACACACACACAC
>NW_015213348.1:0-2736 GCF_001447785.1 Gekko japonicus | reverse complement strand
AGCTAAAAAGCCATCACTCCAAACCAGTGTTGAAGCTTTCCTTTATGCAAAAAACCAAAAAGTACATAAAATAGGTTTTCCCAACAAGACAAGAATGACTACCTACTTCAAATCCTTTCCAACAATGGCATCCTGTTCTTCTGGCTAGCCCTTTTGCTGCTCTCCAGGAACATATAAGGAACAGGATGGGGGGAAAAGTGCTTTAATAATGATAGAAAAGGGGTGCTTTTTGGCTCCATTGTGATATAATTGATGCAATAGAGAGCAGAATATCTCACCCAGATATAGCTTGCCTTCTGCAAATCACTGTTGCTACAGCTACAATGTGTAAGCCCAGAGTCAAACCATGGTTTAAGAAGCCTGAAAGTGCTTTGAGAAACACATATTTCTTCTGAACAATCATCACATCTGAACAAACACATTTCGAAACACAAAACCCTGACAGATCTGTTTACCAGAGGCAAAAGTAGGCAGAATGCCTACACCATGAGCAACCATCTTCCTTCCAGTCCCCCTTCAAATCTTTTTTTAAGGTCTCTCTTCCAGGTTCTGGGGTGAATATGTACTCAGATTTATCTTCCTTTCCCCCCTAATCCCTATTTCAAGGGTTTGGGGGTTTTTGTTTTTTTAAGTATGGCAACTCTGAGCCTGGTTGAGAAGTGACCTGCTGAGGCATCAGCTGTAGGAAGAAGCTGAGCATACACACACAATATCTCTTCTGCATGCATTTGCCTCCGATGGATTATTGCAACTGGTCTCTCCCAGAAACACTAGGATATATTGTGAGCAGGGGTTGAGGCAAGACTTGGCTATGAATGGGATCAGACTGGGATGTAAGGTCTCAAAACAAAAACAAGGAGGTTACAAGCAGAGATGCAAACAGCAGACAGGTAAGGGAGGGTAGGTCCCAGTCAACTTTTTTTTTGGCCACTTTAATCTCTTCCTTAGAAAGTCATAAATTTAAAAAAGAAGCCCATTAATCTCACTTGCATTGCTTCCTAATTTAGGCCTGACCCATACATGCGCAGGAATGGCACGGAAACAAGACATCTGAGAACTGATGTGGTAGACTAGCTGGTACCATGTCAGACTGCAGGTGGAGGATCACATTTTGGAATGTTCCCATGTTTAAATACTCCCTGAAAACAGAAAACCAACACAGGCAAACAAAGAGAGGAGATAGAATTTTCCTCTAGTCTGTGCTCATTTTCTAGGCACATGGAATTTTTTTAATATAAAGAAACACATTCATAGCTGTAACCCAACCCCCTGGAGTCTCAAGCAGTATAGGAGGAGGAGAGGAGAATGGATTTATACCCCACACTTCACTCGGAGTCTCAGAGCGGCTTACAAACTCCTTTCCCTGCCCCTCCCCACAGCAGATACCCTGTGAGGTAGGTGGGGCTGAGAGAGCTCTTTCCAGATCTGTCCTTGAGAGAACAGCTCTAACAGAACTATGGCTTGCCCAAGGTCATCCAGCAGCTGCAAGTGGAGGAGTGGGGAATCAAACCTGGTTCTCCCACCAAACTGGTCCCCATTCCACTGCCTTAGGACCAGTGTTCCCTCTAAGCTGAGTTAGTGTGAGCTAGCTCACAGTTTTTTAGCCTCCGGCTCACACATTTTTGTCTTAGCTCATGAAGGAGGGCTCCAGAGTAACCTAATTTATGCAGTAGCCAAGTCGCTCACTCACAACTTTGATGCCAGTCGCTCACAAAGTGGAATTTTTGCTCACAAGACTCCACGGCTTAGAGGGGACATTGCTTAGGACTCCCCCCCACACACACACACTACCATCTCCTTCTCCTGCATGAATGAACCAGGCCTCATGGGGCTGCTCTGAACTCAGTCTAGGGAAAATTAGAGTTACTTTGGAGGCATTGCAGAAGATTTATTTCCAGTTCAGCTGAGATCTATTTGCCTGGAGCGCAACTTCATTCTTTTCTATCATAGTGCCTTCAGGGTACCAGAGGTCTGACCAGCTTGCAGTTTGGCAGCTCATTCTAGTCATACTACGAAGCTATGCTTCCTTCTGCTTCCCAGCACCATAGAGCCAAGAACATAGAATTGGGGGGGGGCAGATTTCTTTGGTTGCCTCTTCCACTATTCACCCCAGGCCCAGTTCCAGCCTGGGCCTACCTGGACTGAAGTGAGAGACTAACCCCATCACCCGGAGAAGCATTCCTCACATAGTTAAATATCCAGGTTCCCAGCACCAAATAGAACAGTCCCCAAATACTGGGGAATTTGTGCACCTCCAAAATCCAGTATTTTAGTAGCATCTGTACTCATGGTAGCAGGGTAGCTATAGCAGAGGGGCCTCAAGTTCATGGCATGGGGTGATCAGAGCCATTTCAGAGCCCAGCTTGGCTCACGAGCTACTAGCAGACTCTGTTACTCCAGGAACTTGTGAATGTCCCCATGGAGCTGGTACTGGGGACCCATAGCAGCTTCACTGAGCTGCCAGCAATGAGCTGGGCCACACTGGCAGGTGTGTATCATCATGACGTTCTTGGAGAAGAAACTTCCATCTGGGCAACGGAAGGTTATGCTCAACGTGCGAGTGCGCAAGGGTACGCAACAACGTCCATCCAGACACCCCCCACAATAGCTGGGTTGGTAATGGCGTGGGCTCTTGCAGCCGGCATAGCTGAACCTCACCGGCTCCTGTACCTTGTGGGTCCTCAGGCAGTCCTTGCCTTTCTGAAAGAAAAGAGAGGGAAGCATTTAGCACAGCAC
>NW_015213347.1:0-2941 GCF_001447785.1 Gekko japonicus | reverse complement strand
GACATCCTCTGTTAATCCATCTGACCCCCTTTTAAAGCGGGTTGATGAATGTGAAAGCATGCTTTGCCAAATGAGAAGGGAGCTCAGGACCTTTGTCCTTTCTTTGTTCACTGCAGAGGAGAAGAACGTGTAGAGTGTGAAGGCTTCCCTCCCCTCTTCTTCTAGATTGAGAGGTGTCTCTCACAACCACCATCCCCACCCAGGCCTGCAGGAGAATTGCCGCTCTAAAACTGTGGGGTTGCCAAGCAGGGATATCGCCATCAGCTGCCGCTTCCCCACTTTTTAATATCTGTCCCTTTTGAGGGGAGCCCTTATTTTTTCCCTTGCAAACTTGTCTTGCATTTAAGCACCCCTCCTGCTGCTAGAAGGTCAGTGGCGATTGAACCATATTTTATGCTTCGTCCAATAACAAATTTGTTAAAAATGGCCATCTTATAAGAACATAAGAACATAAGAGATGCCAATGTTGTATCAGGCCAAAGGCCCATCCAGTCCAACACTCTGTATCACACAGTGGCCAGAAATACCAGTGCCATCAGGAGGTCCACTAGTGGGGCCAGGACATTAGAAGCCCTCCCACTGTTGCCCCCCCCCTCCAAGCACCAAGAAGACAGAGCATCCTTTGCCCCAGAGCCCCTATCTATACCTTGTGGCTAATAGGATTATATGTTACATACAGATATACAAAACAGACTCATAGCCATGTAGAGAAAGAGAAAGAAACTAAAGGCTGGCAAACTGGCAACCAGCATCTCCTGGGCCAGACAGAATTATAGGTTTGCTAAGTTGCCCACCCAGGGAATAGAGGGATGCATGAAGGGAGTGGTGCTGGTGGTGACTATGAGGTTTGCCAGCAGCTCGTTTGAGGACTGGTTGCGGGGCATGCAAGGTGTGTAGTTCGGCAGTTCGAGACCCTAGTGCTGCGTGATGGAGTGAGCTCCTGTCTCTGGCTCCAGCTCCTGTCAACCTAGCAGTTAGAAAGCAAGCAATTGCAAGTAGACAAATAGGTACCACTTTGGTGGGAAGATAACCGCATTCTGTGCACCTCGGCATTTAGTTACGCCAGCCACAAGACCACAGAAACGTCTTCAGACAGCGGTGGCTCTTCGGCTTGGAAACGGAGATGAGCACCGCCCCCTAGAGTCAGATTTGACTGCCTTTCGAGCAAGGGAAACCTTTAGCTTTACCTTTTGTGGGGTGTGGCCCACCCACCACCTTCTACTCTCTTCCCTAAAGTGGCCTTTCAGTAAAACTAGACAGTGACATTTGTCAATTGCCCCCGGCAGTTGTGTTGGGAAGAGGTTTACGCCGATCATGTGCCATTGCTATGTTCCTCATACGGCTCTTTAATGAAACAGTTCTGGAAGGGAAAACATGAGTTGGTAGCCAAGTGAAAGATGCAATCCAGTTCTTTAAGATACAATTAGCGATGCATGTCAGTCTTTCAAACAATTTTCTCCCGTGATTGGAATAAATGCATTTTGGGATTAGCACTTTTTTTCTACAAGAGATGTTTGACAAAGTTGAATATGAATAAAATGCATAATATTAAGTCTTCCCCTGACAGTGTACACATAATCAAATCAAATCAAATTGCAAGGGCACTGGATATTGCTTCTGTATTCTCTAAATCTGAACACACACACACCCCATACTGTATCCTGATTAGTGTGTGCAAAGCTGTCTAGAAAGAGGACTAAATGCTGGGAATCCTCGAGGATATTTTGGTGCCTCTTGCTGTCTTCCTGTTCCTTTATTTATTTGCTTAGGGGGAAAGGGCCCAGGATCCCTAATGCCTTTGTGACCAAACTCTTGCCTCTGTGAACCAAATGAGTCTTGTTATGTTCTCAGCCCTGTCCCACCAATTTCCATGTGTTTAGCCCTGATCTAAATGAGTGGGAGTAGGAGGCTCATCTCTAAGAGCATTACAAACCTCATTAGTAATGAGAAGGGGGAAAAAAAGAATGCCAATACCATTTTTAGCCTCAGGCTCACAGATTTTTGTCTTAGCTCAGGAAGGATGGCTCCAGGGCAAACTAATTTATGCAGCAGCCAAATTGCTCGCTCACAACTTTAATGCCAGTAGCTCACAAAGTAGAATTTTTGCTCACAAGACTCCACAGCTTAGAGGGAACATTGGTGTGGACCCACTGTCATTCTAGGAATGTGCAGGATGAATAAAGGTGTAGGGATGGACAGTCTGAAAGCTTTGGGGCATCTGATTCATGGAGGGCTGCACTCGGTCCTTGGGTATGGTGGGGGGGTCAATAGTGCTTGTGGGTGTCAACAGTGGGAGGGCCCCTAGTGTCCTGGCCCCACTGCTGGACCTCCTAATGGCACCTGGTATTTTTGGCCACTGTGTGACAGAGTGTTGGACTGGATGGGCCATTGGCCTGATTCAACAGTGGCTTCTCTCATGTTCTTATTTGGGATTGGCAGGAGAAGTTCAGGATTAGATTTCGATCTATGGCTGAGTGTGGGCAAGTCCTTGATAATAACATGCACACAAACACTCCACGCCTCTTGCTTCCCTTTAGCTAAATTGTTCATTTCCTGTCTTCTGGAATTTATAACATGCGGCTGTAAACAATAATCCATTTGTCCATTTCAGACGAGTAAAAGCTCATCTGCCTGTAACTTGATCAGGAAGTTTGGTAAACTAGCAGAATGCCGCTGCTTCACAGCGGTCTGAGTTTCTCATTCTGGCATAGCCAATGCTGTGAACATTTGCAGAGATACCACAATTATATTGTGTGTTCCCCTGGGGCTATATGGTCTGTGGCATGGAGCAGTTATTGAACATTCCATGAAGTTTCAGGTTCAGTCCCGTCAACTCCAGGTAAATAGAAAACTGGGCCAAAAATTACCTTGGAGAGCAGCTAGCAGTTTTAAGCTGTTAAATTCATTAGGCCACTGGAAGATTGGCTTGCATCTATAGAAG
>NW_015213346.1:0-2958 GCF_001447785.1 Gekko japonicus | reverse complement strand
ATGCTCCGTGTGACCGGGGCCATAAATGAGATTCCAAATTTCAAAGCATTACAAAAGCAAGATTCCACAAGGTTAGCATTGCACCTGGTTTCGTTAGAGTTGAAGGAAACTAAAACAATCCTCACTTTGTTTTTCACAGTGCCTGTATCAAATAGGAAACCAGCCTCAGTTACTAAAACTGTCGTTGAAAAAGACAGAAACCTTGTAAGCGCTGAACAACCCTTTGTCCAGCCGGTTCCAGCACCTTTCACCCAGTGTTCTCCTGTAACCCACCAGAAGTTGTGTGAGCATGTGCAGACTCAAATGTCTCTGCTAAATATCCAACCTCCACAAATAGCCACTGGTATTCCAGAAGTACCACTTTGCACTATTCCTGAAAATGGTAAGTGAGAATGTCTTGCTTCAACTGAATAGTTATTAGTTCTTTTGTTGCTTGGTAAAGTTGACCTTAGTATTAACATTTGCTCTTTGCCCTTTACGGGTGGCAGGATGTCAGCCAGTTGCAGCGTTCAATTGCCGTTTACCTACTTCCACGCCGGCTCTGTCCCCACAGCATACAGCTGATCTGTCAGTCGTGCAGCCTGTAAGTAACCTAACATAAGCCTTAAGTAAGCAGTTAAATTAGAATCACCATGTTTTATTCTCGCGTGCTGTTGCTAGTAAAAATTTGACTTGCTTGAGTTCTTCCTGAACACAGCTTTGGATATCTGCGTTCCAATACAATTTAAGGGGTACTGGTGTAGGTATAGATTGGTAGTCACAGACAAGCTTTCTATTTTCCTTGGGGTTCTATAAAAGGGGGAGCATGAATTTAATTTCCGTTCCTACATGGTATGGTAACAAGTTGAATAAGCCCTACTTTCCTGTAGTAATCCAGTTTCTAAAAACGTCATCATACCAGTGGTGACGGCGCAGAAAAGTAAATGATGCTAGCCCTTCTTTAAGATCTTGAGGTAGTACTGAGCTCAAGTCCAGGAGAGACTGCAGTGAAACTTTTTGGTTCTCAAATTTGTTCGTCCACCTACCAATTCCAGTCATATTTACACCCATTTTATCTTTTGTCATCTTCTGCTGGGTCACTCTTGCAATGTTTCCACTTCCTCCGCCGGGCCGCCCAGGTACTCATTTGCATATTAAGGGACACACCCCTAATGTAGCCAATCCTTCAAGAGCTTACAGTAGCCCCTGTAAGAAGAGCTCTGTAAGCTCTTGGAGGATTGGCTACATTAGGGGTGTGTGGCCTAATATGCAAAGGAGTTCCTGCTACAAAAAAAGCCCTATGCTGTTAGTCATCATTAGTATGGATTTTGCTTCTCACCAGTGCCCCTAGATCTTCTCTCATTCCTGTTGAAGAGCACAATTACAAAACGATTTTGCCAGTCTGGAAAGGAGAGAAAATTCTGGTTTACAAGAAACATCAAGTTCACCTGCACGTGCATATTAGACTTGGCTACTTTCCCCTCCTTTTTTCCCTGCTGGAAAATAGAAGGCAGTCACTTCTTGAATTTTCTTTTGTGCTATAAGGAAAAGAACGAGGGTATATATTATAGTTACTATAATAACCACCAAAGCAAGGGGTTATGAGGGTTTTAGTGGAAAATCCATTTCTTTTCAAAGCAGTATACTTTCTAAACTATTTCAGGTACATTCACTCTGCTCAGTTATGAAATACCACCATGAAAAATTAAGTTAGTAATGTGGATAACCTCTTGTGTTGGACAGCTATCGGAATTAGCATGATTCTAAGACAATAATTAAGAATTTAGGAATGGACTGTACCAACTGCTGTACTAATTTAAAGTGTGTCGAAGTGAAAGTCATTGGGTTGGATCCACTTGTAGAGCGTGCTTCTAGCTGCGGATAGTTCTCTCTTTTCCCTGCAACCTCTTTGGCCTGAAATACGATGCTCTATGTTGGATGAGCCTCATGGTCACAATACTATGGGTTTGGAGCAGGGACTGAAGTGAGATGGAGAATGATGTTATACCAATTAATATCCAGTCAAAAATAGAAGATTGAAGTCAAAATGAGGAGGAAGATCTTGTATTTTAGATAGAAGAGAAGAGATTGGATTTATACCCCACCCTTCACTACCCAAAGGTGTCTCAGAGTGGTTGACAAACTCCTTTCCCTTCCCCTCCCCACCACAGACACCCTGTGAGGGAGGTGGGGCTGAGAGAGCTCTGACAGAAATGGCTCGTTTTCAAGGACAGCTCTTATCAGAACTACGGCTTGCCCAAGGTCATCCAGCCAGGTGCAAGTGGAGAAGTGGGGAATCAAACCCGGTTCTCCCAGATTACAGTCCACGCACTTAACCACTACACCAACAGTTAGGCCAAAGGACCCATCAAAGCTGACTGCTTTCTGAGCCCAATCAGGAAATACATGGTTAAATACTTAATATGACATCATCATATCATCATCATGAGAATAATATTCAGAAGGCATAATTGGTTACAAAAGCGTAAACAACATTTACATAAAAATCTCCTTATTGGTCAAATGTAAGAAAGGTGTGTCTGTGCAATAGCGTCACATATTTACCTGACCTGACCTAAGTCATATCGGCCACAGCTTGTTCTCACCCAAACAAAGGTGTTTTTCTCTGATACCAAGTAAAAGATCCTTTTTGACCCAGACACTATGAAGTTGTATCCTAAACAATTAGAACCATGAACCTTCTACCTTCTTTTGTACCAAAAGAATGTTATTGTCTTGTCTGTGAACATCAACTGGAAAAATACCCTGACCCCCAAAGAAGAGAGGCCTTCTGTATACCAGGCCTTCATTACATTCCAATAAAATGTTAAATCTATAATAAACCTATAAAAACCAGAGAAATATGAATAATCAAAAAAATCTATATAGTCCCATCTCTGCTACAATGAAACCATTCCCTTTTCTCCCAGCTGCACTTCTACTGGTGGAGGAAGCAGTTAACAAAGATTTGCCAGATTT
>NW_015213345.1:0-2615 GCF_001447785.1 Gekko japonicus | reverse complement strand
CCATCTGGAGATCCAAAATACCCACTGGTGGTTACCAAGGTGGTGAAAGAGGACCATTATAGTTAATGGGCTCCATAGGCTCTAATAGAGAATTGATCTCGAGGTATCTGAGGGGGGCTGTTTTCACGTGCAGACATAGTCTGGGCCCAAAGACTCGCCCAATTGCTCCCCAGCAGCAACAAGAAGCTGCTAGAAGGTTCCAACAGATTGTTGGAGTTTACTTGTTCCAGAGCAATGTCTTCAGCAACAGTGGCCAGAAGGGGTCTCTGGCTAAGGGCCTGGCAGGCTGACCTCCAGTCCAAACACATTATGGCTTCCTATTCATTTCTGGGTGAGAAGTTGTTTGGAGAGACATTAGATAAGATCTCGGCTGAGACATGGGACAAAAAGAAGGCTATGCTCAAATCCTTGCATTGACCTGGCAAACGGGGCTACGGTAACCAGTCCTTTTGTAACCTCAGCAGCTTTCCCAAGTCCAGACGAGGCACCAAGAGATCCTCCTGGGGCCATTCCAGACAGTCCTTCAAAAGAAGAAGAGTTGATGCAGAGTTTATCCACTCATTCCCACATTCAGAGATTTTTGAGGGGAGCCACTCTATGCTCTTCACCACCAGTGCATAGATTCACAACCTGGCAGCTTTACACAGTCCTCTCGGCGCTCATGAAGGTTCCCTTTGAGCCTATTAGGGACATTCCCTTGTGGTGGTTGAGAATGAAAACTATTTTCTTGATTGCTGTGACCTCATGTTGCTGTGACCACAGGTTGCTGTGTCGGAACTTGGAACTTTGTCAACTAAACTGGGACTTTGTATTTTCCACACAGACAGAGTGGTCCTCCAGATGGACCCTATGTTTTATTCCAAGGTTGCCTCCAGGTTCCACAGAGCAGAAGAGATATTCCTTCCATCCTTATGCCCAAATCTTATGCATCCCAGAGAGAGATCCTGGCACACTTCAGATGTACGGAAGGCCCTCAAGACTTACTTGATTCAGATGGAACACATTCAGAAGATGGAATCCATATTTATCAATATTTCCCCTTTCAACTTGTGAATACAAATGTCAAAATCCACAATCAGCATTGCCATTCAGCAGTGCATTGCAGAAACATATAAGGCTCTTAAGTTAGGCGTGTTCTGTCAGGAGTATGACCGCCAATGCAGCATTGGCCAAGCAAGCCTCAGAAGAGGAGATCTGCAGAGTGGCCACGTGGTCCTCCATTTCTACTTTTGTTCATCATCATAAGCTAGACGTGTATAATTCAGCAGAGGCAGCATTTGGAAGATGAGTACTACAACATGTGATGGGAGATGACGGCGATGCCCCACCCTAAATCTTTTCACTGCTCTGGGAGAGCCCAAGATGTCCTCCACCTCAGAGGGAGAACAAGCATTGGCACTTACCATGAAGGGTCCTTCTCCTTGGAGGACAGGAGGACATCTTACCCCTCCCATGGCATCACCATTAAATAATTCCTCTGTCTTCTCCCTCCACTATTCTGAATTCATTCTCCTGACCTATCACTGTTCATCTTATATTCAAGTTTTTGGGGGGTGTTTCTTGTTTATGCTGTTACTGTTTCCATTCATCTCCTTCTTGATTTGGAGCAATTGTTTCTATAGAGTGATAATTCTCAAGAAGCATTGAAAATTCCAGCACTTCTGAAAACTTCGACACCGACTTTTAATCTTCGGATGATTTTAGTTAGTTGGCTCCGCCCCAAGTGTAGTTAGGTAATTTTTAATCTCTGGGCTCAGCCTGGGTTTTATGTGACTGTGATTATGTACCTTGACACATTTATGTCTATTTTATGTACCTATTTTATCCCCCTTTGGTATCCTCTTGGTCAAGACTTCGGTCATATAGACCTGTAATAAATTGAATTGAATTGAATTGAATTGAATTGAATTGAATTGAATTGAATTGAATTGAATTGAATTGAATTGAATTGAATTGAATTGAATTGAATTGAATTGAATTGAATTGAATTGAATTGAATTGAATTTCTTTGGTGAGACTGCTTCTTGGAATACCGGAACTGAGGTTTGGGTGTTCCCACTCCACTGGAAGAGGAAGAAGTGTGATTCCTGCCTCCCTGATTGGATGGTGGGAAACACCCAAGATGTCCTCCTGTCCTCAGAGGAGAAGGACCCTTCATGGTAAGTGCCAATAGTCATTCTCTAATGTCAATTTTAAATACCATCAGGGTTCTAATACAAAAGGAAAAATCTTTAGCTTATGAATCTCTACTTATTACAGTAAGAAGAAAACAACCTAATAAGGTTGCATATTCACCAAGTTGCAGAAAAATAGGTTTCATAGTGGGTTACCAATCACATTTTCAAAGTGAGTACAATCTCCTTCATTTCAAATAGCCTTTTAGGTAAAAAATGTTGCCTTCCCATGTATAATACAGCATCATACCATTGTATTGCAGGGAAACCATCTGGATAAATCGACTTAAAACTTTCAGCCCATATGGCCTTAACCAATCTTTGGAATTATTGTACTTCCTGTAAACAGATAGATAATCTTTTTTGTTGGGTAATGTACACAATGGTATGATGCTGTATTATATATGGGGTAGCTCAGGGGTCATTCCGTAGAAAAAGAGC
>NW_015213344.1:0-2553 GCF_001447785.1 Gekko japonicus | reverse complement strand
CAACAAAGTGACATTTATGTCAGACCCGGGCCTCTTAACAAATGAGTTCAACACCTTCGCTCTGTAGCATTACATTCTGCTGAGGTTTGTCCTTTCCCAAATCCTGATTTCCACAGGCTGGGAAGGGTGGAGTTTTGGGAAGAGAGGGGGCCTAGCAGGGGTGTGATCTCTACAGTACACCATAGAGTCCACCCTCCAAAGCTGCCAGTTCCTCCAAGAGGGCTGATCTCTGTAGTCTGGAGATCAGTTGTAACTCTGGACGAACTTCTGGTCCCCTGGAGGTCGGTAACCTTATAAGCTTCTGTATGATTTGCCAGTCTGCCACAATGACCTTCAATCAGATCTGTATTGCAAATTCTGTGTTTGTAACTCAGTTCCCAGTTGTTTGGGAGCCCAAATAGGATCAGGATCATAGTATGTGGGGATAGGGTGCTTGCCCTGTGCCATTTTCCTAACTTTAAATAGCTCAGAGTAAGTCTTGTTCGTCCTGCTGGGAAAACCTATGTGTATGTTAGCAGCACCCTCTCCCCCATGCACCATGATCCTGATCCAAATCAAGCCCCCACACATGGAATACTGAGCACAGAATTCAACACACATCTGATTTAAAATCCTCATGGAAGACCTGGAGACTTTATAACATGCAGTTATTAAGAAGGCATTAAGCAGAGTCAAGGATTTTCTCTGAGCTTTGTGTTTCCTTCTCTCACCCTGGACCATAGCCAACTGAGGAAGTGGCAGCATTTTCAGGTGGGGCCAGACCAGTGCTTGCAAGCCAATTTGTGCATTGGATGGCTAGCAGTGACATCATGGCTGGTGTCACACTCAAGGCAAAACCTGGCACTGTTACTCTACCTGAGGTTTCCAGGATACAAAAATACAATAACAATCAACAAGGCAAGAAACAAGAGCAAGGTCTACAAACCAGTCCAAAGTCAGGGAGCCAAAGGTTCAGTCTAGGGATCAGAGGAAAAAAGGGCCCAGGGCTTGGAACCAGCGCAGAATGCAAGATCTGGGTCTCTAGCTGTGAACACAAGCAAAGGTTAACAAGGACAGAATACAAAGGCAGCAAGTCAGGTAGAGCAGGTCCACTCACAGAGGTGCATAGCATGCACAATTACTTCCACACTGAGCCTTGCTCAGTGTGTTCCTTTTGCCTGCCTCGTTAGCTGACTAACCCCCAAAGCCCATGTGTTGCTTCTTACTGCTGAGTTCATCCTCCTCCTGGTGCAAGTCCTTTGCTTCCCTATCAGCTTGTCATTCTTGTTTCTGGACTCTGCTCCAGGAATTAATACTGATCACTGCTGGGTGATCAGAGTGGCACTCTTCTAGAGTTGTCAAGTGCTCTCTCCTCCTGCACTCTGCTGGTTCAGGAAAAACCAGTGGAGACTGACACTTTGACCTCTGTGTCGTATCTTTCTTCTCCTGCCAGAATGTAGCAGGCTGGCTGCAGCTGGAAAGCTTTCTCACTTTTTGATGCTTCTCTTGCTGAGTCTGCTTCTTGCCCCAGCTGCTCAGGCACGTATTCCACTGGTGCAGAGCCTGACTCTTCCATTTCCTTCTCAGAGGAGGAGGCGATAGCTGGCTCATGGTATCTGGGTAGAATCCACATCCGGGCTAAAGAAGCTGACCTTCTCTGCTCTAAAATTCAATTACCTTTATTGGCATTGACATTAAAAACAGTAATATACAAAAGATAAGGTAAAGAACGAATACCAATCAAAGACGGAAAAAAAAATTCTTAGATAGCTTAAATCAATGTAAAATAAATCTGTTTCATATCTCCTGAATACAAGTTTTGTAACACAATACTGTACTATGAATAAAAAGAGCAGCCTGCAAGAACTCTGCCACAGAAACGGTTATTTTTTCATCATCGCTGTTTAGCAAATAAAGCAATTTGTGTGAGTCAGGAAGCTCTATGATACCACCAAGTAGTGATGATAAAATGTGGTGTCGAATATTGGTATAGTAATAGCATTCCAATAACACGTGAGACACCGTTTCAACTGACCCGCTTGCACAGGGGCATAGTCTATTCACAAAAGGGATACTATTAAACCTCCCAGTTAAGACTGCTAAAGGGAGAGCACTGAACCTGGCAAGTAAAAAGGTTCTACGTAATGCTGGAGTCTGAAATTGGTGAAAATAGCTAGCAGGATGACCCACAGTGGGCAATATCCCATGACTTAGAGGGGAGCATGTCTTATTAGCTGCATTGTACAGTTCAAATAGCTCTGCCTCAAATAGTGTGTCCCTTATTGTTTGCATTGCCCTTCTCTGCTTTAAGTTTCACCCCTTTAAGTTGTGCTGTACAATTATAGAAGCTTAAAGATCCTCTTTTACCATAATGTTTCCTATTCCCCAAACCAAACTTTCATTATTTATACAGCAACTGCCAGTTATAATTTTTAAAGATTTTTGAAAATGTCATATTTATTTATTTAAAACATTTATTAGCTGTCTTTCTACCTTGTGGAACTCAAGGTGGCTTACAACGTAAACAAAACGATTAAAAAAATGCATAGAGCACCACAATTTAAAATCTCAATT
>NW_015213343.1:0-2353 GCF_001447785.1 Gekko japonicus | reverse complement strand
CAGAATCAAACCCTTCTCAGTCAAAGAAAGTCAGGCAAAATCACCAAAATGAGTAACAGTCTGTAACAAATTGTGATGCAGTATTATGCAATATCATGTAGTCTGTTAAATGGATCCTTCTATATATATATATCTTGTTTATTGTAATCCTCTTTTAATGTATCTTTTTGTGGCAATAAAGGCTGATGTGATGTGTGAGATAAAGAGCCACGTAGTTGACCCTCCAAGCAGCCGTGTTCCCCCAGGGAACAGATCTCTGTCATCTGGAGGTCAGTTGTAATCCTGGGAGGTCTACAAGCTTCAACTTCATCAGTACGGCCCTAAAGTTACAGCGAAATGCAATGCCTTCCAGGGTGATAATTCCACAGGAGTAGCCATTTCAGTCGGTTGCCACAAAACAAACAGGGGAAGTCGCATCTCACAATGTACTTCCTGCACTTTATAGTATTTTGGTAATTTCTGCAATGAGTGATGGGCCTTGTTACCTACACAGGTGCCTCAAAATGTCAACCCCATGATAATGATATCTTAGTTCATGTAGCATTCTGCTTGATAGTGTATTAAATGTATTAATATTTTGTGACAGGTATTGCTTGAGAATTCTTGTGGTTTTGATGATAAAATACTATTTTTAATGTATTAACTTCAGCTGCTTTCTTTTCCTTTATAGTTTCTTGGCTGTATTGTTGGAGATTGGATTGAAATTTTTAAAAATTCCAGTCCCTAATGCCATGCCCTCTTCATGATGATGTCAGAAGACTCTTTTTTCTCCCCCCCCCTCCAACAACAGTAGGGAAGAGTAACCGCTCTGGAATTGATTCCTCAGCTAATTCATGGTGATAAAATTGAATACCTTATGCAGGGGTCATTTTGTAGAAAAAGAGGTTCAGGAGCTCATTAGCATAACTTATTTGCATATGCCACATGCCCTGACATCACCGGAAGTGTGTCAGAAGGCAACACACACCGCTCACTTGTGTTTTCTTTGGATTCGTGGCGGGGGGGGGGGGCTCTGCAACTTACCTGTCTGCTTCTTGCTCCTTGTGGCCCAGGGCTATTGGGAGCAGGGGGCGGGGCTTGTTGCATGTGCCCACCCCCTGGGCTCTTTACTGACGGAACTCTGCTCCTGTGCACTCCTGCAGGAAATGACCCCTGACCTTATGTATTTAAGAATGAAGTATTCAAATTTGACATTCCCTGTTTATTTCTAACTCAGAATTCTTGGGGTTTGTTTCTGCAGGAGATCTTTTTCGGCTAACATGACTTTGTGTGGACTAGGCCCGTATCTAAATACAAGTGAAAAAGGAACACTCCATCAAGGCTTGAATATATCTGAAGACTTTCCATTTTTGAATATAGAAAACCTTGAAACACATATACTGGGTGGCGTCATTATCGTGATCTCCATGTTTGGGATGGTGGGGAATGGGGTTGTTCTTTGGTTTCTCTGCTTTTTTAAAAAAGTCAATCCTTTCATATTTATCACAAATTTAGCTGTAGCTGACTTTGGCGCCCTTTTTGTCATGTTCATTAATTACACACTGTTTTTCATTGTTTATCTGTACGGCCGTTCACACAATGTAGTTTGTGTTCTGAATCTATGTGTGGCTGCCTTGGACCTTGTCATGTTTTGGGCAAGTGCATTATTCCTTGCAGCCATCAGTGCCGATCGATGTGTAGCAGTCTTTTTCCCACTTTGGCACCGATGTCACCGTCCCAAGTCCTTGCCTGCCATTGTATCTGCTCTGCTCTGGCCTCTCGCTTTCGTGGTTGGAGGACTAATTTTTTATTATGATATCTGGCGTGGAGGTGGTAAAAATGAGGTGACTCTTTTTTTCCTGTTAGATTCTTTTATAGTCCTTTCCAGTTTGACCCTGTTGATCAGGGTCTACTGTTACTCGCACCTCTGCCGACGAGGAAGACTACTCAAAGTCATTATGTTTTCACTGTTCGTTTTCATTATCACCTTGGTTCCCCAGACTTTCTGTCTCTTCTTTATCCAGGACATTAAAAAGGCTTATTTAGTTAGTGATTTCCTCATCTCTCTGAACAGCAGCGCTAATCCTGTCATTTATTTTTTCGTCGGGAGACCGAGAGGTGCCCCATCCAGGAGATCTGTTGGGCTTGTGTTCCAGAAAGTTTTCAAAGAAGAAGAAGATTCTGAAGGGCAGCCCTCCAGTATCAAGAGCTCAGTTCAGACAACTTATTAAATCCTTAGCATTATACATTACATTATTGATGCTTTTTGTGGTAACAGAGATTGTTGTCAGTCATGTGTGAGCCAAATGGTATATCAGGAGTGTATTCTGAATGTACAGCAAAGTTTTTCTGAAAGCTGAAACATGGAAAATTT
>NW_015213342.1:0-2914 GCF_001447785.1 Gekko japonicus | reverse complement strand
GCAGCTTTAAGTTCTAGTCCTTTAGTGTTATGCAACAATAAAGTAGCAAGCTAGACTTATTTTTTTGTGCTGAGAGAGCTCTGAAAGAGGTTGTGAATGACCCAAGGTCACCCAGCTGTCTTCATGTGGAGGACTGCAGAATCGAACCCGGTTCTCCAGATTAGAGTCCATCGCTCTTAACCACTATGCCACACTGGCTCTCTAAAAATGGGAATTACCAATAATGGTAATGAAAATAAGATTAACCAAAACCAACACCAATGGAAATGTACAAAAGTAAAATGCTATCCAGCTGGCTGTTATGGTACACAGAGGTTTGTATCCAACAAAATCCACTTGTGGAATATGTCAAAGCCCCTGTGTCCCACAAAAAGGCTTTGGGGTGAAGGTCAAGAACCAAACGCACAATACTGGGGAGTGAGTCTTCACTGCCCAGGGTAATGAGCCACCATCTGGCCCTCTACGCTAACCTTCAGCTGAGAAATTGAGGGACCAAGTCTCCAGCCCTACCAGGTATCAATCAAGAAGGTGTTAATCGAGCATTTCACTTCCGAGGGCTGCAAAGAAATACCCTGTATAAATATGTATCACTCCACAAGATCTTCCGATAACGAAAGCAACTGGGAGTTGGTATGGAGTGAACAGAGTGACAAAATCAAAATGACTTCAAACGCTGAGATCAGCCTCAGCTGAGTAGGAGGTTTGGTTGTCTAAACAATGTGGGAGGTGGGAAATGCTACAGATTAAGAAAGAATACCCAGAGAACGCAAGGAACAAATTATTATACATGAAAAGCCTCGAGGAGGCAGCAGCAGAAGATGGTGAAGTGCTTTTGTACATTGAGTTCCTGTTTTGCAAGGGGAAACACTACAGTTGACAACCTCCAGGTGGGACCTGGGGATCCCCCGGAATTACAGCTTATCTCCAGAGAAAGTGGCAGCTTATCCCCTGGAGAAAGTGGCAGCTCTGGAGAGTGGACTCCATGACATCATGCCCGCTGAGGTCCCTCCCCCCCAAACTCCACCCTCTTCAGGCTTTCCCCCGCCCAAATCTCCAGGAATTTCCTCACCCAGAGTAGGCGACCCTAGGAGAGACATTCATGTATTCAGGGCTCTTTTTGTAGAAAAAGCCCAGCAGGAACTCATTAGCATAATAGGCCACACCCAACACCAGAAACTCATCAGCATATCCAGTCACGCCCATGAGAGCATAGCTCATTAGCATATTAGGCCGCACCCCCGTGTTACCAGAAGTGTGCTCATCCAGCCACACCCACCTTTTGCTTGTTATTCTGTTTACCTTGTTTGTTGTCAAAACCCAGGGCTTTTTTTGTAGCAGGAACTCCTTTGCATGTTAGGCCACACACCCCTAATGTAGCCAATCCTAATGAGTTTCTGCTGTTGGGTGTGGCCTGTTATGCTAATGAGTTCCTGCTGGGCGTGGCAAACTCGGGAGCCAGCCAGAACTCCGTTCCTGTGCGTTCCTGCCCAAAAATAGCTCTGCATGTATTAATTATTACATAGATCCAGAATGTTCAGCTGAGATACAGCAGAATAACAGAGATAATCCAGAACAAAGTTTGAGTCCACTGGCACTTTAAAGACCAACAAAGTTTTATTCAGGGTGTGAGCTTTCATGTGCAGGCACACTTCTTAAGATACAGTGGAACAAAACTTCTTCAAACTATTGCGTATTGTTCGAGAGGGAGGGGGTCGTTGCCAGGAAGGGCTAGTTAGAGTCAAGATGCAGAAGTAACTGGGAGGTCGTATCTGAGATTGGATTAAGGTGGTTGGTAAAATCATTCGCTTTTCTTGAGATCTGTACGTTTAAGAAGCTCTTTAGAGGATGGACTGGAAACTTTGTTTTATTCCAGAAGGCCTCTAAGTTAATTTTCTTTTTGTCCCAGGTGCTTTAAAGTTTTTAATTTTTTAATTTTTTAATTTATTTTTCACATTTGTATCCCGCCCTCCCCAGTGGGCTCAGGGCGGCTAACAGGGGCAAGGTCATTAGCCATGCCACAGGTAAAAACATATAAAAACATAGTAAAAATATCCAAACACTAAAACCACAGTACTCAATCCATTACTAGTATCCTAAGTCCAAGATGGTATCACCACAGTTCCAGATGGTACTCCCATGGTGTACATGTCCAATGGCGACGGCTTATCAGATCTTCTACAATTTCCAGGTTCTTCCTTGGGCCTCGTCGATGCATCCTTTAAGATACCTTGACGGTGGTGGTATAATGGGGCGGCAGCTCCTACTCAAAGGCCTGGCGGAAGAGCTCCGTCTTGCAGGCCCTGCGTTAAAGGCTGTCGTTCTCTATTTTCACTTATATATTGTAATATTGTTAAGCCAATTTAAGAATTTTTTAAAATATAGAGGCAGGGTGTACATGTTCTAATACTTAACAAAGCAATAAATAATGGATATGGATTCAGATGATCAACCCATCACATGGATTTACGAAGTCAGCCATCCAGTTTGGGGCATTGTGGTTTGAGAAGGATGAAAGCCAATAGCAGTAAGTTCCAAGAAGGTGAAGATGGTAAGGAGCATTTAAAAAACATAGGGTTGCCAGCCAGTGTTCCCTCTAAGCTGAGTTAGTGTGAGCTAGTTCACAGTTTTTTAGCCTCTGGCTCACACATTTTCTTCTTAGCTCAGGAAGAATGGCTCCAGAGCAAGCTAATTTATGCAGTAGCCAAACTGCTTGCTCACAACTTTAACTCCAGAAATTCCTAGGGCTACCCTTTGTCACTTCCAGGTTTTACCTGAAACTGATGTAGCGATGCCAGTGATGTTGCTTGCCACAGAGAGGTCTTCTTATAGCAGGAGGTCTGTCAAGCCTACTGAAACAGCCTCATGCCCATATATAAATCAATGGTGCGCGACCTCATTTGGAATACTGTGTGCA
>NW_015213341.1:0-2624 GCF_001447785.1 Gekko japonicus | reverse complement strand
TGCTACAGGCACATAGCACAAAATATTTTCTTTATGCAAAGCACAGAAGTGTGCTTTTTTTAGATATGGTTTCAATTAAGGCACTTCTTGTGACCTTGAAGCACTTAGAAATGTACTTAAATGTGCATGTTTCAATAATCTGACGACTGGGTCAGGACCTTGAGAGATGTAGCAAAAAATGAATGTTCTAGTGAATGAGTGAAACTAAAACATTCTTAGAATCATAGAATCATTGAGTTGGAAGGGACCTTGCAAGTCATCTAGTCCAACCCCCTGCACTCTGCAGGAGCATAGCCGAAAGACAGCCCTACATACCTACAACATACCCGAAAGATGGTATGACATTGCCAGTTACACCTGGCCCAGCAAAGCCAAGTCTCCGCAGCTCCAACAACTTAAAACCAATACATAATGAAACATGATTAAGAGCCAGTACATATAGTTAAATGTTATTTCAAGTAATTCACTGTTGCAATTATATATAATTTAAATCTGTGAAAAATTGGGAGGAGGAGGAGGAGGAGGAGGAGATTGGATTTACACCCCACCCTTCACTACCCGAAGGAGTCTCAGAGCCAGCGCTGTCCGAAGACGTTTCCGTGGTCATGTGGCCGGCATGACTAAACACCAAGACGCACGGAACACTGTTACCTTCCCACTGAAGTGGTACCTATTTATCTACTTGCAATTTCTTGCTTTCGAACTGCTAGGTTGGCAGGAGCTGGAACTAGAGACGGGAGCTAGGTTGGCAGAAATTGGCGAACCTGAAGAATGCTTGGAGTTGCCTCCGGTTTCAAGGAGCTTCCCACCCCACCACATCCCAGACCTTGGCCGGATCCATCTCCAGACCCCTGGGTTAAATATGGTACCTGAGGAAGTCTATTTCAGTACAGTGAAAGTCACATTTTGACAACTTGGCAAACAGTTTGTGCTTGTGCAATGGGTGCAGGACCTCTCTCACCAACTTGATGTGAGAAGGTTTATCGAGGGAGTAAACCAATATATCATCAAGGTAAACAATAACCCCTTTTTAAACAGGTGCTTGTGTAACACTTCATTGATAAGATTCATGAAGACCCCAAGGGCCCCTTGGAGTCCGAACGGCATTACGCGATACTCAAACTGCCCCAGCAAAGTGTTAAACGCCATTTTATATTCATCCCCTTCCTTTATGCAGACACGGAAATAAGCATCTCATCCACTTGAGCCACCGCAGCTCCCCCTTCCTTTATGCAGACCCAGAAATAAGCATCTCGTAGGTCGAGCTTTGAGAAGATTTTCCCTTTAGCCACCTCGGCCAAGAGATCCTTAATGAGGGGTAGGGGGTAGGCATTGGTGGTGGATAAAGCATTTAAACCCTTGTAGTCCGTGCATAACCTCAACCCCCCATCCTTTTTCTTCTGGAACAATGCAGGAGCCGTAAAAGGGGAGGATGCAGGGCGAATGAACCCTCATGTCAAGTTTTTGTCAATAAACTTGTGCAGTTCCTCCTTTTCCCATGGACTCATCGCATACAGTTTCCCTTTTGGCAATTTCTTGCCCGGAATCAGGTCAATAGCACAATCTGAGTGTCAATGAGGGGGTAATTCATTAGCTGCCGCCTCTTCAAACACCTGTGCCAGATTCCAGTACTCAAGAGGAATGGAGTTCAGTTCTTCCTCGGCCAGGCAAGCCTGCAGTGGTTCATCAGGAGGGCCCCCCCACTGTTCCTCCCATATATGCATCTGGCATTTAGGGGAAATGAATTTAATTACTCCCTCTTTCCACAAAATATAGGGGTCATGATTGTGAAGCCACAGGCAGCCCAACACCATAGGGAAACGGGCAGCAGAGGTGATTACAAATGATCTATGCTCCCAATGTGTCCCCGTTCCCATCCTTAAAGGCACAGTCTTGTACTTACAAGAGTCCTTCATAGATGAACCATCCATTTGGGTAAACACAATGGGGTCAACTAGCCGGACCACTTTTGCTCCCAACCCCATCACTAGCGAGGGGTTAATCAAATTTCTGCCGCACCCCGAGTTTATCAGTGCCCATACTCATACGTGGGTACCCAACTCTGGGTTCAGAATAGTCACAGTCACAAAAAAGAGGGAGGAGTAGCCGCTCACCGTTTTTGGTGCCTCGGGGTTCGGGACCTGCTGTTCAACACCGCTCACTGCAGGCCCTGCCCTTTTCCCACCGGCTGATCCTTTTCTTCACTGGATGAATCCTGGTCCTCCTCTGGGACACTTGCTTGAAGAGCTCATTGAGTCTTGGGATGAGGTGCTGGTTTCTTCGTCGGGGTATCCACCCATCTCTTCTCTGGTGCCTTCCATGTGACATCCTGGGTTCCCGTTCCCGGGTAAGATGCTGCAAAGTGGCCAGCTTCCCTGCATTTTAGGCACAGCCTAAATCCTCTGGTCTCACACCCCCTGCTTCTTGGGTTGAGGTGTCTTGGGTTTTGGAGGCATCAGGACGGTCTTACCCATGGTAGCCGCATTTTCTATCTTGATGGTTCTCAAGCGGCTCTCAGCGTCCACCGCTTCACGCATCCAGGCATTCAGCTATACTGGGTGAACGCTATGCAGGACCATTTCCATGACCTCGGGATGTAGACCCAGGCGGTATTGCTCAGCCAT
>NW_015213340.1:0-2744 GCF_001447785.1 Gekko japonicus | reverse complement strand
TGCCTCTAATGAGCAGGTCTTCCCTCCAAAGTTTTGCATGTAATTAAGTGTTGGTTTTCTAGAACCAAGAACGTAGACAACCACCTCATGAGGATCACCAAGGGGGAAAATCTGTAGCAAGCAAGCGTTGCAGGCTGTTGTGTTGTTTTCAAAAAGCTGCCGGAATCTGTTTGGCCAGGATCACAAGCCGGGCACAAGTGGCAGGGGTGGGGTTGGGGGGGGGCAGGGCCGGCCTCTCAGAGGCAATCGTGAGACTCCTCTCAACCCTCTCTTCCCCCCCCCACTCCCCAAAGGGTGCCATTCAGGTAATCAACCACCGGCTATGCGAGAAGATCAATCAGTTAAATAACCTGAAGCATCAGGTGGAAATGAGGAAGCGTCGCCTGGAAGAGCTGCAGCTTCAGTACAGCACGAAAGCGCAGGAAGTCCAGGACCTGCAAGAACTGGAGGAAGGGAACATGGAGGCCGCCAAGGTGAGAGGGGGCGGGGGGGCCCGCACCCCCCCACACACACACACACGCACGCAGTCTCCTAAAGAGCCAGTTCTCTCCCCCCCCCTTTTTTTAATTACAGGGTTTCCCCATCAACCAAAAGTAGAACAAAAGGTGTATACAACTTATACAACCAAGAAATTTATAAAATAGGGTCTTAACATTTCAGAGGGTCTTACTGTAATATTCCATACAGGGTTTCAATAGTTACGTTCAGTAATTGCACTTTTAGATAAAACCACATGTCCTTAAACAAAGCAAGTATACAGATCACTTGGAATTTCTTTATAGCGTGATAAGAAGGTGAATACAGGTCGCCAGGTGTTTTCGAAAGTGATTACAGCTTTAGAGGAGGGTGAATTCGTAGTGTTAGAGGCAATCTCGGCCTGCTCGTATTGCTCCCAGATCTTTTTACCCCACAGACAAAGATGCCTTCCAAAGTGAGGCAATAGAAGATTTGGCTGCCGAAAGCAAAATCATTAAAATACATTGTTCTGCATAAGAATAGTGGTCTCCCACCAACTCCAAACCTAATAATAAGCATTCAGGTGTGAAATATAAGGAATGTCCAGTAATTAACTTTATGTTGTCGAGAACCATCTTCCAAAACGTTTTTAGAACTGGACAGAGGAACCAACAATGTATATAGGATCCCTCCATTAAAGAACCAGTTCTTACCACAAGTAGTGTGCGGGTGTGTGTGTGGGGGGGAATACGATGATGAACTGGGCACATCTCCATTGTGTGGCTGTTTTGTTAAGTGATTATTCTCTCAAAATTAGCTGCTCTTTTGGGCTAAAGAAGCATCAGAATGAACTTCACCAATCTTGTCCTTTGCTTGGCAACTCTTTTTCAAGAAGTCTCCTCAGGGTGCTGGAACAATCGGCATCTGTTTCTCAGTTTCCTCTGGATGTTGCACTTTTGTTTTAAAAGCAAGCAAGAAGCTATAGAGAGAGAAATCGGGGCTTTTTTTCTGAGGGAACGTTCCGGAACACCTTCGACAAAATTCTTTTAAAAATGTTTAAAAGTTTATGAGTGTTCAGTATACAGACTAAAAACTTCATTTCTCTCTTGAGAGTTTCCAAAAAAAAAAAAAGCCCTGGAGAGAATATATCATCATTGGTCAGACTATAACTGAATAAGCAATTGAGTGGTTCGGCACATAAAATGACATTTGGTTTCTTTTTGTCCTTTGAGGTGTGTTATGTTAAGTGAATGAGAAGATCCTCTGGTTTGTTTGTTTGTTGGATCACCGGTTTGGTGTAGTGGTTAAGTGCGCAGACTCTAATCTGGGAGAACTGGGTTTGATTCCCCACTTCTCCACTTGCAGCTGCTGGATGACCTTGGGCAAGCCATAGTTCTGTCAGAGCTGTCCTTGAAAAAGAGCCATTTCTCTCAGAGCTCTCTCAGCCCCCCCTGCCTCACAGGCAGTGTTCCCCCTAAGCTGAGCTACTGTGAGCTAGCTCACAGTTTTTTAGCCTCCAGCTCACACCTTTTTGTCTTCGCTCAGGGAAGGAGGGCTCCAGAGCAAACTAATCTGTGCAGCAGCCAAATCGCTAGCTCACAGCTTTAATGCCAGGAGCTCACAAAGTAGAATTTTTGCTCACAAGACTCCATGCCTTCTCAAGCGGGGAGGTGCCTGCAGGTTGTAACCGCTGAGTCAGCTGGCATCTGGTTTTTAGTTCATTTACGGTGTATTCTTCCCCTTTTTAGTAGATTTCACCACAACATGTTTGGTATGTGTATTTAGCAGTTAAAACTAACAGACTCCCAACTTGGGCCAGGAAGATGTCCGGGAGCAGCTTACTCATGTGTCTGGGGTCTGTTGGCTCTACCATGTAGTTTGAAGAAGAGAGCTGTTCCTCACATACAGACAAGGTCAAGAACTGATCAGTCTGGATTTTAGCACCTTTCCGGTGGCACCCAAGAAATTACCAAGGTTATTATCAGGGCTTTTTTTAAAAAAAAAAAAGCAGTGGCAGAACTCTCAAGTGGGAAATGAAATTTTCAATCTGTATGCTAAAAACTCATGAATTTTTAAACTTTTTTTTTTGGTTTTCAAAATTTTATTTAATTAAACAATACAAACGTCATGCTGAAAGATATAGCACATTGTGTTTTCAATCAATTTAAACTCAGTATCTGTACACTGCACATAACTAGCCTTATACTCAGTCTAATCTACTTTTCACATCTAATACATATATGATAAGAGACTAAACAGCTGTGAATCAAAAATGTTTCCATTCCAAA
>NW_015213339.1:0-2567 GCF_001447785.1 Gekko japonicus | reverse complement strand
AAACAAAGTGGGGAAAGTGAGATTTGTCAGTGCTAAAGTTTTTTCAAATTCTTCAAGATATTTTGTAATTCCCTGCAGAACTCTGAACCCCTTTAAGGTCCCCTCAAACAAATGGCAGGTGGGTCATGAGAGGGGGAGGCCCTAACATGTATCCAATGCGGCTTTTATTGTTTGTATCCAATGCTGCTTTTGTTGTAGGATGAAATGTTCTTTGAGATGAACCACATTACACCTCTGTTGTTACCTGAAAGAGGAGGGGCAAGTGGTCAGAAATGTAGGGTCTGTGGGGATTTTGAGATACAGTTTTGCAGTGCAGTTTTTGTCCATGAACTTTCCCTAAGAACTGAACGTGACACCTCTGGCCTGTTGCTTCAACGGATCTGCTCCTCTTGCTGCTATGAATCAGCTCCCCAGACCCATTCTGCTCCCCATTCGGACATTCTGGTCCTATCGGCCAGATACCAACACCCTTTTGTGTGCTGAAAGCTCTCTCGCTCCAGAAGGGCCTCCATTCTAGTGGTGGAGCACCGATGTGTGATGGGAAGGAGGACCCCAATGGCTACTGGTCGTGGTGACTGAGGGGAGCCTCCATATTCAGGGGCACTGATCCCCTGAACCACAGAGCCAGGAGAGGCAACCTCAGGGGAAGGCCTCGGGCTCTCTGCCCTGTTGTTGGCCCTCCAGAGGGACTGGTTGATCACTGTGTGAGACAGGAGGCGGGACTAGATTGGACGGTTGGTCTGATGCAGCAGGGCTCTTCCTATGTTCTTACGAAGGCCTCGGCCTCCCTGCCCTGTTGTTGGCCCTCCAGAGGGACTGGTTGGTTGCTCTGTGAGACAGGAGGCGGGACTAGATGGAACACTGGTCTGATCCAGCAGGGCTTTTCCGATGTTCTGATGACCTCAGTAAGAGGAAGCTAGAGGAAGTGGCAGGCTGGTAGCCCCCTGGGAGTGATGGCTGCCCCTCTGGCTGTAACCACTGATTTAATTTTTTATTCTATTTATTGTAACATGATGTTACCCACCCTAAGCCCTTTTGTAGGATGGGCAAGATATAAATACAAAAAAATAAAAATAAATAAGATGCCCCAAGGGAAGGGAAAGTGTAAGGGCTCCGATTCCCCTCCTCTTTGTGCCGCTCTTCAAGAATCATTTTACTGTTTGGGTTTTTTCCCCCCATGGAGCAGTTCCCCACTGATATTAAGAAATGCTTCCTCCTTCTTCCAGGCTGGGGTGTCCTTTGAAGAGGTGGCCATGTATTTCACCCAGGGGGAGTGGGCCCTGCTGCGCCCAGCCCAGAGAGTTTTCTACAAGGAAGTCATGCTGGAGAACTTTGGGAACGTGGCCTCTCTGGGTAAGGAGTTCGTTTTCCCTTGACTCGTCCCTCCATACTGTGGGGAGTGATGATGCGTAAGCGCTGGGATCCTGCACATCGACCTGGCTGGAGTCCCGGTTCCTCCTTGTGGCGAATGGAGCACCAAAGGAGAGGACGTGAGGAGAAGCTGGTGCCCAGGGATGCTCCCTTTGGAGAGGGTGGATCAGTCAGGGCAGGTGTTTCCCTCCAGTCTGGGGCTTCCTTGGCCTGTGTCTGCAAAGGGCCTAGAGAGTTACGAACTGAGGGTGTGGAAGGAAAGATGAGTGTGAGGGTATGTCCTGTGGAAGGAAAACAGAACTGGGGAAACCGAGTCATATGCTTGCCTGTCCTAAAGTAGATAGATCAACATGGGTAGCCATGTTAGTCTGTCCGTAGTAGTAGAAAAGAGCAAGAGTCCTAGGGCACCTTAAAGACTAGCGGGATTTGGGGACAAGGTATGAGCTTTTGTAAGTCCCAGTACCTGAAGAAGTGCGCAGTGACTCATGAAAGCTCCTAACCTGCCACAAATGTTGTTAGTCTTTGAGGTGCCACTGGACTCCGGCTGTGTTCTACTGTCCTAAAGAAGGTGTGTCGTACCATGTAAGTGGTGGAAGATTGTCTAGGGGAAATAACAAGCAGGAAAGGGTGGGGGGTGGGGAGCCCTTTGTGTGCCTTTTTCCTTGTCTCCCTCCAGGCGATTGTAAAGAGGAAGTACCTTGTGGGCCATCCGAACCACCGACACCACAGGCCACAGCCCCTTCTGGGGTGGGTGGAAGGATGACTGTGATTACTGTGGGATTCTTGGTGGGGAAGGCGATGAGTCTTTGATGAGGTTTCTGGGCCCATCTGCATTGCTGGGAATGTTTTTGAGAGGCAGGGAATGCCTTGTTATTGTCTTGTTAGGGACGAAACGTGGGTCATTACCCATAGACTGCATAGTCACAGGAGAGCTACAGGTTGTCGATTAAGGAGTGGAGGCGTTCCTGTGGAAACAGCGGCCCATGCCTCTTGGAACGGGATTTTATGGGCTTTGGGGTGGTAGAAGATGGAGTCCCGCTGAGACTTCAGATGGCCCTGGTACCCAGGGGGCTCTGAAGCCAGGTTTCGGGGGGGGTGCGTGTGTGTGTGTGTGTCTTCTGTGACTTGGTTCCTTACTGGGCAAGCAGTGAACGTATATTTGCCCTCGCCAGACAAATGAGCTCCGTCCAGCTATC
>NW_015213338.1:0-2575 GCF_001447785.1 Gekko japonicus | reverse complement strand
GGAGGTGCAATTCCTTGTTTATGCGCAAGAGAAACAAACAGCAAACCCCCCACAAACGACTCACCCGCAGTTGCATCTGATCACACAGTGACGGGCTAAGGCCGCAGCTTCAAAGGGATGTGTGCTCTTGCAACCACATGTCAGAGTCCTCTGGAGGAAATAGCCTCACTTCCCCTCCGCTTCAACTGGTGCGTGTGACCGCAGCCTACATCTGTTTTTGACCTTTGTATGTAAGGCTATGCTTAAGTTCATGTGCTCCGGAACAGTGATGTCATTGCCAGTTTGGTATAGTAGTTAAGAGAACAGACTTTAATCTGGGAGAATGGGGTTTGATTCCCCACACCTCCACATGCAGCTGCTGGGTGAGCTTGGGCAAGCCACAATTTTCTCAGAGCTGTTCTCTCAAGAGCAATTCTCAGTCAGAGCTCCCTCAGCCTGCCTACCTCACAGGGTGTCTATTCTGGGGAGAGGAAGGGAAGGAGATTGTAAACCACTCTAAAACTCCGAGTGAAGGGCAGGGTATAAATCTAATCTCTCCTTCTCCTATTAGGGACTTAACCACACATGCAGGGGTCAATTGAACACATGAAGCTCCCTTATACTGATGATCTGTCAACTTCAGTCTTATCTGTTCTGGTCAGAAGATGCTCTCTGGGGTCTCTAGATGGAGAACATCCTCGTCATCTAGTATCCAATCCTTTAAACTGGAGATGCCAGGGATTGAGTGTGGGACCTTCTGCATACAAAGCAGATGCTCTGCCACAGAGAGTTATGATTCCTCTCTAAGCTACACCTCCCTCCCTGTGGCAAAATATGTCTCCAGCTTCTGAACTACTGACTGGAGAGTGCAGTGACCCCTAAGAAGTGGGAAGGCTGATTTCAGAAGCTCTCAAGAGGCACATGGGGGAGAACAGGACATGCTCTACAGGGAGGAAGGTGGTGTTTCTTTCTTCCACTGGACAGTTGTGGCAAACCAGTCTCTGCCATAATTTTGGACTGAGTGAGAAGAATGCCAGCTTCTTGATTTCACCAATATCTATCCCTTGAGTGGCACCAGCAGGTGAAATAAGAAGGACCAGGAGGACAGCTTGGGAAAATGTGATGGAGCTAACATGCCATCTGGTTAGCCATCAAGAACAAGACCTATCTCATTTTCTTCCCACCCCTCCTCTAAGGCACTCAAAGTGTCCCCGCCTGCATTTTACCCTTATAAGAACCCTGTGAGGTAGATTGTGTGACTACCCCAAGATCACCCAGTAAGTTTCATGGCTGTATCTGAACTTAGTTGTTTCCAGGTCTACTTTGATGTTCTAATCACTACGATACAATTGGGTTGCTCATACAGAGCATGGATGAGTCTAAGAGTGAGATCTATAGCAGAATGTTGTATCTGGGGAGGGTCCTCAAGTTTACTAGCTTCCTTCTCACTTGCCAGAACTTGTTACTATGAACCATGCCTTAGGCTGGATTCTTCAGTTGGAGGAAAGGCTAATTAAGTTGGAGGAAATGCTCCTTAGGTGGAAGGAAAGCTTTAAACTTTGCTCAGTGGAGTAGCAGGATGACATGCTGGCTATTTTATAATGTGGACCAAAACTAATCAGCATTATTTGGGTACCATAATGGTCTAAAGACTTCTAGAAGTCTGGACTCGAGTAATTAAAAGTGCTGGGACAATGCAATCCTAAGTAAAGGTATACTTCCCTAAGCCCATTGACTTCAGTGGACTTAGAAGGGTATAACTCTGTTTAGGATTGCATTTGAAGCATGTTCCAGTCCATGCGTCCAACTACCAATGACATGCAGACAAATTTCTCGACAAAATTGTGTAACTGGGGGAGGGGGAATGTCAAGTCATAGCCAACTTCTTGTAACCCTGTAGGGTTTTCAAGGCAAGAGACATTCAAAGGTGGTTTGCCATTGCCTACCTGTTTGTAGTGACCCTGGACTTCCTTTGTGGTCTCCCATCCAAGTACTAACCAAGGCTGACCCCGCTTAGCTTCTGTGATCTGATGAGATCAGGATAGTCTGCACCTTCCAAGTCATACTTCCCAGCAAAATTGTTTGTTTCCCAGCAAAAGTTTCTCAGACCTCCCCCCTCCCCCAAGGAACAGCCTCTTTAATCATATTTTCCTGGTACTACCTTTACAAACCTATAGGCACCAGATTTTATTTGACCTGTTTTCCAGTTCTTTCAAACACCTATTACTGCTTGCGTTTTAATGTCTACCACCAGTTGTCACCAGTTGTTATTATTATTTTTTTTAAAAAACTGCTATTTTTGAACTGTTCTTATAGTGACCGTCTTGTTTGATTGTACATCTTTGTAAGCCACCTTGAAAGCTACTTTTTGGCAGTTAGATGGGATAAACAATGTTTAAGATGTAAGAAGCTCAAGAGCAGCCAATCATTGCCTCTGTTCAAGCAAGGCTGACATGGATGTGTTGCATGGAATCAGAAAGGGAAGCAAAGAAGCACTCAGACAAATTCTCCTTACTCACATGAACACATGACGCTGCCTTACACTGAATCAGACCTTTGGTCCAGCCAATTCAGTATTGTCTACTCAGACTGGCAG
>NW_015213337.1:0-2436 GCF_001447785.1 Gekko japonicus | reverse complement strand
TCCTCCCGACCGTCATACCCTCTGCATTTGTTGCCTGGGAGAGTCTCACCAGCCAGAGTCCTGTCGTCACTGCGCTCGCTTCTCTAACCAAACGAGAAATAACCGCGCTGCGAACCTTAAAGTGGCACTGCTTGAATCAGCCCTTGCTCCTGCCTCAGCGATGGAGGAGAGACCATCTACATCAACAGCTCTGGCATCGAGACCTGCCTCCGATGTCGACCACCCAACACCGAAGCCCTCGACATTGAAGACACGATCATCCGCCTCCACGCCAATCAAAAAGAACGCTAAGGCAAGTACAGAGCATAAGTCCGCAAAGAAGGGCACCTCCAAGTCCCTTAAGGCAGCAAAGAAGGGGAAGGAAGCGATGCCTGCACTGGTTGATGCCCCTATAGTGCCTCCCGCTCCACCGGCAGTATCGATATTGGAGGCCCAAGTCCCTCCACCGATACCGACCATCCATGTATTGGACTTCCCTGTCCAGCAAATGGAGCCTCCTTACTCCGACATCGAAATGGTAGAGCTCCTAAGTAATCAGATGGATGCAGAGCGTTCTCCGTTTCCTTCTCCGTCATCGACATCGACGGTATCAGAAGCTCCCGACATCGATCCACGTCGGCACCGATATACCTCATGTGATGTGCAGCGTCACCCTCCACGTCTGCACACTCAATCTGTCGATATCGACAGCTGACATTACAGGGACAATTCCCACAGACAAGCTACTGCCTTGTCTCCCAGCTGTCCAAGGTCCAGAAGCCACTCCCCCAGAGTCTTCCTACCCCCCCCACCAATGTCGTGGGATCAACGACAGTTGAGGTACCTCTATGGGGCTTATCCACCGTCCATGCCGTGGTTGACTCCAGCGGGCTATTCTGATTGGGACCGCTACTTGACCCACTCCGTTCATAGGTCGAGATCCCCACACAAGTCGAGACCTCCAGCATGTCTGTCGCGTCCTCCTATAGTCGATCTGTCCCACCATACTCTGGAACCGAGTCGTCCTCTCAATCATCCCGTCACTCCGAACCCTGTTGTTCCTGTCATCCAAACAAAACCAGTACCTTCTCAACAGGACACTTTGGTCCACACACCACGACAAGACTCCTCTGACTTCATTGAAGAGGACTCAGATACAGAGGCTTCTAAGGCTCATACATCTCCCAACCAAGATGTCACGGAGGACTTACCTGTATCTCCATTGGACAACCTTACCTCTTACACTGATCTGGTTAAAAGAATGGCCCACTCTTTAGATTTCTCTGTCGTCCAGCAACATCCGCAGGCGACAGATTCTGTTTACGACATAGTTCAGCTTGATGCCTCATCCACCTTGGCATTGCCCATGTCCTCAGTACTACTGCAGGCAGCAAAATCACCATGGCTAAAACCTTCTTCTGCTCCTGTGTCCACAAGGTGATTGGATCACATGTACAGAGTCCAAGAGTCAGATGCCGAATTCCTCTTCTCTCACCCACAGCCTAACTCAATGGTGATAACATCCTCCTCCAAATCTAAAAGAACACATTCCGCTCCTTCGGATAAAGAGGGTAAGAAATTGGATGCCTTCGGCAGGGCAACAGATATCATCTCCTTAGCCACTGTCGTCCATACCCAAACCTCTGTCACTGCCTTCCAAATTCAGAGGCTGCTTGGCCTGATGGCAGCAACTATGTCAGTTCTTGTCTTTGCAAGACTCAAAATGCGCCCTTTACAACTCTGGTTCATCCGCAATTACGACCTGTTGAAAAACACACACACTGTCGTCTTATCCCCTCCTCCCAGCATACAGGACTCTTTACTTTGGTGGACTGTCCCTTTGAATATCCTCCAGGGAGCGCCCTTCCACCCTCCATCGCCCGAGGTCACCATAACGACTGATGCTTCCCTGACAGGATGGGGTGCACACTCCATGGGCCTCTCTGTTGGAGACAAATGGGACGCACGGATGAGGAAGCATCACATAAACTTCCTAGAACTGCTGGCTATACGACATGCTGTAGCCAGCTTCCTACCATTGATCAAAGGAAAATGTGTCACGGTTCTCACGGACAACACCACAGCGCTTTCCTACGTCAACAGGCAGGGAGGCACAGTGTCCCTTCGCCTCTGCAACCTTGCCATCCAATTGTGGGTCTTATGCATCACCAACAATATATTCCTTGTGGCCACTCACATTCCCGGTCACATGAACATGCAGGCAGACCACCTAAGTCGAGTGGGACTCAGCCTCCACGAGTGGGGGATGAACCCAACATACCTCCTCCCACTCTTCCACAAGTGGGGAGTTCCCCAAGTCGACGTCTTTGCCACAAGAAACAACAAAAAGTGTCCTCTGTTCTGCAGTCGAGGAGGCTGCTTGGCCTGATGGGAGACGGCTTCCTTTACCCTTGGTCTACGGGACTTATTTACCTGTCCCCCCCTTACCTCTGCTTC
>NW_015213336.1:0-2726 GCF_001447785.1 Gekko japonicus | reverse complement strand
TGGATCCTTGGCGCCAGCCCCCCACGGCCCAACTCTTGCTGCCTCTGTGGCCGTGCTGCCCCCAGTTTCCTTTCTACTCTCTGAGAGTAGTGGCAGCACACAAGAGGCACATGGGTTCAGGTGCCTCCACACACCCAAGCACACACACACAAAGGGACCAGCTATCGGGCTGGGTGTTTGGTGAAGGATCCCTGCCAAACCGGAGGAGGCCTTGGGCAGCGGGAGCAGGGAGTCTGACTTCCAGGGATGGAGAATCGAGTGTGGCTGCTCACTTCCCCAGGGACGCTGGCCTTTCCCCACCAGCCTGGGTCCCTCCTCTTTCTTTGAAAATCCACCCCCCCAATGGGCTCCTCCACAGCCCAAGCGAAGCACCCGTGGGGGAGAAGGAGCTCTCTGAATGGTGTTGGAGGGGCACCAACAGGAAGCGTCCCGGTCATCCTGGCTCCTCCCGAGGGCTTCCCAAGAAAAGGCCACTCAGTCCCGGCCGAAAGAAGCCAAAAGGCTGGAAAAGGTTTGCATGTCAGGCGGCACTTAGAACTAGCAGAAGGTTGCAAAACCCTGTGCGGCACATGTGCAGTTCTCGGCAGACTCCTAGTTGCTGCGGTGGGGAGAGGAGTGTCTTGCATCCCATGCAAAGTCAAGGGAAGGGGGGGTACTTTGGAGAGGAGTGGCAGGTCACTCCGCTTTGCTGGCTGGTCGCCCTGGAGTGATCCATTGCCCTCAGCACGTGCTCAGGGGCACTCACTTGTCTGCGTAGAGCCTCAGCCTTCCCCAACAGGTGTCCCAAACTTCAGCATGTGACCCCTGGCACAAATCCAACTGGGGTAAATAGGAAGTCAGGAGGGGGCTTGACAGGAAGTCGGGGGGGGCCACCATAGCTGGCCTGTGGTTCACCCTCTCTTAAAGAAACCATCTTTGGACACAGCAGAATTGGCATACTATTGGCCAGTTTCCAATTTGCCCTATTTGGGCAAAATAATTGAGAGAGCAGTGCCAAGTCAGTTACAGAGATTTCTGGATGACACTTTCCTATTAGATCCCTTCCAGTCTGACTTTTGTCCAGGCCATGGTATGGAGACAGTATTGGTTGCCCTCACAGACGACCTCCGAAGACATCTGGATTGAGGTGGGAGGGGACAGTGGTACTGTTGATGTTAGACATGTCGGCTCCATTCGACACAGTCAACCATCAATTACCAATTTACCGCCACACCAATGCTGGGATTCAGGAGTCTGCCTTACAATGGCTTGCCTCCTTTCTCCAGGGTCGGGGACAAAGGGATAGCACTTGGGGAAGAGCTGTCCTGAAGGCATCCACTGACTTGTGGAGTGCCTCAAGGGGCAGTTCTATCCCCGATGTTATTTAACATCTACATGCGCCCCCTTGCCCAGATTGTCCGGAGGAATGGACTGGGTTGTCATCAGTATGCTGATGACATCCAGCTATATCTGTTGTTGGGTGGCCAGTCTGGGCTGGAAGATATGGACTTGGCATTACAAGCTGTGGCTGGATGGATTAGGCTGCACTGACTGAAATTGAATCCAATGTAGACGGAGGTTCTGTGCCTACGTTGCAGTGGTCTGGGGTTAGGGATCTCACTCTTGACTTTCAATGGGGTGCCATTGGTGCCATCATCAGAGGTTAGAAGTTTGGGAGTGCTCTTGGATACCTCCTTAACAATGGAGGCCCAAGTAGCAGCTGCTGCCAAGTCGGTATTTTACCATCTCCAGCAGTGTTCCCTCTAAGCTGAGTTAGTGCGAGCTAGCTCACAGTTTTTTAGCCTCTGGCTCACACATTTTTGCCTTGGCTCAGGAAGGGATGGCTCCAGAGCAAACTGATTTATGCAGTAGCCAAATCGCTCGCTCACAACTTGAATTCCAGTAGCTCACAAAGTAGAATTTTTGCTCACAAGACTCCACAGCTTAGAGGGAACATTGATCTCCAGCTGATTAGGCAGTTGGTTCCCTTCCTTGAATGTAGTCACTTGGCAACAGTAATCCACACAACAGTCACCTTGAGATTAGACTACTGCAATGCTCTCTATATGGGGCTGCCCTTGTTTCAAATTTGGAAGCTGCAGCTGGTGCAGAATGCAGCAGCCAGGCTGTTGTTGGGTCTCTCTCTGTGAGAGCACATCCAGCCTGCACTGAAAGCACTGCACTGGCTGCCTATAGCAATACTGAATTCACTTCAAGGTACTGGCTCTTACCTTTAAAGCCCTTTATAGTCAGGGGCCAGCATACCTGAGGGACCGCCTTTCTTCCTATGTTCCCCAGAGAGTACTGCATTCAGGGACACAGAATCTCCTTGCTCTCCCTGGCCCTAAAGATGCCAGGCTGGCCATGACCAGGGCTAGGGCCTTTTCTGTGGCGGCTCCACACCGGTGGAATGAGCTCCCTGAGGATATCAGCGCCCTGTGGCATTTATTACAGTTCCGCAGGGCCTGCAAGGTGGAGCTCTTCCACCAGGCATTTTATTGAGGAGCCACACTTAACATCTGAACCTTGCCCTGCAATCTATCAAAGGCTATTGTATTGTGCTGTTCTTAACATACTATGGGCTGGTGAGTAGCCCTACAAGCTAACACTGGCTGGATACCTGTTATGGATAACAGCTAAAAACTATGTTTTGTTTTTGTATTATTTAAAGTCGTAGCCTGGTATAAACTATGTTTGTTGCCATACATGCAACATATATATATGCATGCAGGGGTCATTTCGTAGAA
>NW_015213335.1:0-2797 GCF_001447785.1 Gekko japonicus | reverse complement strand
AGTTTCTGGCAATTCCTAGAATTACCCTACATCACTTCTGGGGTTTCCCCAAAGTGACATAGTCACTGATGTTTCACTCACCCCCAGCTGCCCACCTGTAATGTTCATGGTGGTTGCCTGGTAACCCTATCTCCAGTTGCTCACTCCATGACCCCAAATCACCACACTTTTGTTCAACCTTTCAGATCAGTAATTGTATTTTGGAACTCCGCTATAACAAAACCCTGTAGCTGGGGTCAGTGTATTTCTAGCCTATGCCCCCAGGAAAGCAACTTCCCAGCCATCTGGAAGACATCTGTAAAACTGCTTTTTCAGCTGGTTTTTCCATCAAGGGCACATTTGAAGTTGAAAATATATGGACTCCAACTGGCAGGCAATCAAGGCGGTATTTGCTTTCTTTGGAAGAAGCTGTGTTTTTACAACACATGTTCCTGGTGTTTCAAGGGTGTGATGTGGTAAAGGGTTGGCTTGTGAGCTATTGTGGGTAATAAAAGTGATAAACAAACAAATCTTACCTAAACTGGCTTCTACTCTCTACAGTGCCTCATCGATACCTGCTGTACACCTAGAGTGAGGACGGGGAGCCTGGGGGGGGTGTCTCAGAACGTCCTCAACCTACTAGTCGCCAAGGGTCAGGAGGCAAACAAGGGCCCCGGTCACACGGACAGGAAACTGCGGGGGAGAAGCGTGGCTGTTTGCCCTGGGGCAAACTACTGCGCAGTTACGTGATCAGACCTCCTGTGGAGGTCCTGTGGAGGTACCGTGGAGGTTCCATGGCAAGGGAGAGGTACCGATCACAGGACAAGCCGGCGCACAACGAAGAAGCGTGCGCCGTGGCAAACTGTTTTTTATTTGTGTGTACATGACAAATGCGCATGCTCCGTTGGGTGCGCGTGCGCATCCGCAGAGACTTGGACAAAAAACCCCACCTTATTTGCAAGGGGACATGGGCGGGCGCCGGATGCCACCGGAAAAGCGATCAGACGCCCGCCCTTGCCCCGCAGTTTCCGGAAACTAGTACCTCTGAGGTACTAGTTTTTTGCCACGCAGTTTCGGCTGGAAGCCTCGGTTGAGCCACGGGAGTGCTACGCTTCCCAGATGTGCTGGTGAGATCGCGCCCGGAAACTCCGCCTGTTTTCCGTCTCACTTGTGTGGCTTCTGTTCCGTGTGACTGCAGCCAAGGTTGCACCTGTGTAACCTTTCACCTTCAGAGCAGTGGCTGAGAGTGAAACAGGGATCCAATTTGTCTATCTAGTGAATGATCAAGATGGGTAGCCCTGTTAGTCTGTCCGTAGCCGTTGAAAAGAGCAAGGGTCCAGGAGCACCTTCAAGACTAACAAAGGTCCTGGTCACACGAGCGGGGGAAATCCGTCGGTGAAGGGAGGCATATTAGATGCGGAGCTAAAAGAAGCACGGGAGCGCGATCTTACGCTCCCCTGCGGCTCTGTTCTCCCTCCGTCGGCACCCGATCACACTGGGGAGGCAACGGCGTAGTCCCAGCGAGGCAACACGGTGGTCCCGCGTTAGTGCGCATGCGCGGGTCGCGGACGGCTGCAGGATGCTACGGGCTGCCGGCGTGTCCGCGATCCCACGCCCGCCGTTGCTGCAGATCTTCCGGTAGGTACTCCATTTCCCCTAGTACCTTTTTGATCCGCATTTTCAGCCGTATGCGATGGGTTAGGGGCAGGTGCACGACGCTTGCCAGATGCTGGCGTCTGACCACGCCGGTTTGATCCGCCCTTAATCCGTCCCCTCCGCGTACCTAATTCTCCGTGTGACCGGGGCCATTATTTGTAGCAGGGAACGAGCTTTCATAAGTCACTGCTGACTTCTTCAGATACCTATACCTAGAGACTGAGCGTGCCGCAATAGTCACGTGAACATCAGAAGAGCCCTGCCGGGGCAGACCTCTGCTCCGTCTCGTCCAGCATCCTGTTTCACACAACTGCTCTGGAGGAACCAAAAAAGCAGGGCACGGGGCCAAGGCCTTCCTCTGATGCTGCCTCCTGGCACTGGCATTCAGAGGTTTACTGCCTCTGAACATGGAGGTTCCCTTCAGTCACCGTGGCTAAGCAACGACTCTTGGACCTCTCCTCCGGGAATCTGCCTAATCCCCTTTTAAAGATGGCTATACGGTGGCCGTCACCACATCCTCTGGCAGCGAATTCCACAGCTGAATTACAGTACAGCCCTTGCCATTTCTGCAGGATCTGTTCCTAGGATCACCGCAAGTGGCGAAATCCACAAACACTCGGAGGCCTGGTTCTGCTGCCTCCCAGTTGCAGAACAACCAACCCCCCTGCAAAATTTAATAATAATAATAATGATGATGATGATGATGATGATGATTACAATGACTGTGCTACAGGACTGAAAACAGGCTAGAGACCGCATCACATGACTGGACTGTGGGTTGTGAATAAAGGAAATCAAGAATCCGTGAAGGTTGAAGGTCTACTGTATGCAATGAATTTTATCATCATTAAATTTCACTTCGTTTCGAAGGGTAGCTGTGTTGGTCGGGCAATAGCAGAACTAGATTCGAGTCCAGTGGCACTTTGGAGACCAAAGATTTTCCAGGTACGAGCGTTCAAGAGTCAAAACTCTGGGCATAAGCTTTCAGAGTCAAAGCTCTGATGAAGCATTGGGCTGTCAAAAGCTTATGTGTTGGTCTCTAAAGTGCTATTAGACTCGAATCTAAACGCATTAGTAAACTATACAACACGTTACTTACGTCAGTATTATATGTACTTATATATTGTTGAGTCATCTACTGATAGTATTGGGAGGGAATTGT
>NW_015213334.1:0-2538 GCF_001447785.1 Gekko japonicus | reverse complement strand
AGTCAAATTAGTTAATTAATATCTCATTTTGACTAATAAGGCTAGAATGTAGGCAATACATACAGCACTAGTGCTTATTTTATGTAGCCCCATGTACACAATGGACAAAAGAAAGGAATTCGATCCATGAGAGGAACCTTCTAGAACAGAAAAGTATCCACTGACCCAGTGTGTGAGGTGATAATGACATGTAATCAGGCTTGTAAGGATAGTGTGATGGACTGCACTTTTAAAAGCTTAGAAGTTCTATGTAAACACATAAAGGACTGCAAAGGGTTAATTCTTCACAGAACCAGAGGGCCTTGACTGAAAGGCTGCTCCAAAGTAATCTGGTTAGCATCAGCTGAACAGAGAAAGTCTTCAGAGAGCTGCACGCAGAGGAGAGATTCAGTCAGATTTCTGCCTTGACTGACTTGAGTACCAACAGTCTGACTTCAGCCTTTCCTGAGAGCAGTTTCACATGGAAAGGAGAACTGGGGAAGTTGGCAAAGAAGTCTGGGAAGTAGACGAAGGAAAGTGGATAGATTTTTTAGAGAGATTATCTACCCTGTCAAACAGGGAGTTAGCTCTGAAGAGTGCAGAGATCCCTGGTCTGATGTGATTAGAAACTGCCTTTGTAGACCTTAAGAGTCAGCTAAAAACTTAAGACTGGTGTTTCAAGAGAAGGGTTTTGGGTACTGGAAAAAGTGAACCAGCCTTCTGGAAACCGAAAGAGTCAGAGAATATTCAAAGAAAGTGTACTGTAGTATTCGAGAAAACAGTGCAACGAAAGCCTCTCAACATAAAGATTTTAAGTAACCGTGAATAGCTTAAGAAACTCTCATTAGCCTGAAACATAAGAACTAAAGTCTGTGCATGTACTGAATTTACGTCAGAATTTACCACAGAAATTTCAACCCCTGATTTCACCTGACCTTTCCCCTCTATGTTAAATAAAGCATTTAGTTATTTTTGAATTTCAGTTGTCTAAGTTAAAGCAGGCTCCTGATCCTTCCCCAGATACCTGGGGTGATCCAACAGCTAAAATATTGTACTGTGACAGCGTGGGACAGCCAGAGTTCTTCAGGAAAGGAGAAATCACATGACTAGGGCAGCTCAGTCAATAAAGGGAAAGAAAAATGGAGGAAAAATCTTGCCTCTGAGGGAGGGGAGTGGACAGGGCTGTTATAGGTAGCCAGCATAGTCTAATGATCAGAGTGTCTTAACTAGCACCTGGGAGATCCAGGTTTGAATTTTCCCCCTGCCATGGAAGCTGACTGGGTGGTCCTGAGCCAGTCATCCTCTCTCAATTTAAACTCCTTCACAGGGTTATTGATACACGGATGAGGGAAAGGATGTTGTAAGCCACTTTGGATACCTATGGGGGGAGTGGGGTATACACAGGGCTTTTTTTGTAGAAAAAGCCCAGCAGGAACTCATTAGAATAATAGTCCACACCCAACAGCAGGAGCTCATTAGCATATTAGGTCACACCCCCATGTCTTCCTTTGGTTTGCCCGGGAGCCCCGCGGCAAGCCGGCCCTCAGACAGGCTGGGGAAGGCACAGGGAGGCATTTAAATGCATCCCTGATCCTTCCCCCCCCCCCAGCCCCCCCGCCTTGGAGTCATTTGGGGGGGTCGCTCTCCAGGCCTTCCCTCTGTAGCCACGCATGCAGAGGTTTTGGCTTTAGTGGGTGTGGCCAACTCTGAAGGCAACCGGAACTCCGTTCCTGTGCGCCCCTGCCCAAAAATAGCCCTGGGTATACATATCTAAATAAATAAAGCTGGGCCTCATTGGCAAAACGGGTGACATGACCGACTCAGCAAATAATCATCTGACTCTAGTAAGCCTTCTTCCCCTTCTTTACATTTCAGTGAACCCAACCTGGAAAATAGTAGCAGTTACAGGCTGTGAATTTACTCAGCCATTTCTTGTGCTATATAGTAATACTCTGATTAATTAGGATTCTATTAGTGATGGTTCTTACTGCTTTAAAACAAACTTTAAAAAAAATTCGATAAGACTAATGATGTGAGGTGCATGTTCCTCTTTTAGGTAAAAGATGTTGATGTAAGCAATATTTATGACACTATCTGTATCTGTATCTCAATAATTTGCAGCCCCACCAGCACTCCCTTTGGTTCATAAATCTGCTAAATGTAATTCTGGAGGGGTCATACTGTCTCTTAAGAAACATCATTGCTGCTGATGCTGGCTTAAATCATTAAGAGGCTCTGAAAGTGTGAGATGGTGGTGTTAATGCACATTATCTGACAGGATTTCTTACCACCTCAAATTCTGGGGACAAAAAAAACATTTTTACAGTAGGGTTTTATAAAAAAAAATCCCTCCCTTAAAGTATTCTTTATTATTCCACATAACTCATGGGAAGGCATCCTTTGTTCTATTCTCCTTCATTAGCATCTCCAGTATGTAGAAGTTGCAAGAATTAGGAAGATATCTGCCCCGGAGGCAGGCATCTGGATTGGGGTGGATTGGCCGTGCTGTTGCTGTTAAACCTGTTGGCTTTGTTCGACACGGTCAACCATCAGCTACTG
>NW_015213333.1:0-2662 GCF_001447785.1 Gekko japonicus | reverse complement strand
TATATATATATATATATTCATTTACATTACAAATATATTCATTTACATTACGAATGCTGAATCACATGATCTACAACTGGAAAAGGTTTTTGACTAACTTTGCAGGGCTGAAAGTGCATATACAGGCTGCAAAGTGGGAAAGAATTATGCCCTTCACTTTAATGTTGGATGGGAAAATGCATTGGTCTATTTCTTGTTTTCCATCTATGGCTGCATTTTATTTGTGTTCACCTGGATTAAGCATCTTACAAAGTGTAACACTAAAGACTGTTTCACATATTACATGTCAGTAAACCCAGATTTGACAGGTATACATATGATAGGGACCCATGTTGTACTCCCTGAATGCTGAATGGTATGGTATGTGGGAGCTCTCAGGTCAGCTCTCCCAATGTGTTTTTCATGTTGAAACGTAGTTGCAGTACAAAAACATTTAGTACAGGGGTGTCGAATTCATTTGTTATGAGGGCTGGATCTGACATAAATGAGACCTTGTTGGGCCGGGCCATGTATGTCATAAAATGTAATGCCAGGTACTGGAGATATAAACTTTATAAAGGACACAAACACAAAGGTTTTTTTTAAAACTTAAAATAAAAACATGCTTAAAACAGCACTCTTGCAATGTTTTGTTTATTTAACAGTGTCTTATAACTGATACCTCTTGCTCTGAATTATTGCATCAAAATGTCTGTGCTGTTGCAATCTTGAGTATGCTGTGCAGGTGTGTATCTGTAAGCTGTAAACCTACGATGATGCAGCAGCAGCAGGACTGGAAGAAGAAGCAGAAGACAGTTTCACTGCAGACCTGATAGAAGCCTTCCAGGGGCTTGTTCTGGCCCCCAGGCTGCATGTTTGACACCCCTGGTTTAGTACTTTCTCATATGGCATTTCTAAATAGAAGTCTTCTTCCCTCCTCCAGCTTCTATTGGCATGGGTAGGGATCAGAGACAGACACCTATATTGTACCTGCCTTTTTCTTACCCAGGGAAAGGAAGGGGAAATGGGCAGAGGTAAAATGCTTGCTGCTGTTCTTCATCTTCATCCATCTTCATTTTCATTCTTCATCCAAATCAACCCCTTTAGAATCTGCTTTTAAAAATTAAAATGGATATCCCTTTTAATGAATAGTCCAGCCCTGGGAAGGGTTACTATAAAATACACCTTTTACAGGTCTTTTGCGGGTAGGCCCAGTCCAAGAAAAGCTCCTCCCACCTCACTTGGCCACCAATCAACTGCAGTGCCAGCCCAGAACCACTCAGCAGATGGTGTTACCCGTTACCCTTTCTCACAATTCCAAAAGAGCCCAAAGGCTCAACAAGGTCAGGGGCCCTTCTTTAGGTACTCTGGAAACTTCATTAATATTTCCACCATTGTTGGAATAGCAACTATAAAAGTGTATTTTACGCAGTTTGTGTAGGCTAAACAGAAACATCTGTGTTGTACTTAAATTAAATGTCATACATCAACACACAGATCGCTGTGCAAAATTAGAACTGCTCATTGTTGTCCTCTGAGCCAGGTTATGGCAGAAGTATAGACAGATGTGGGAAAATAACAGATACAAGCAACATGCATTAGATGATATATAGATATCATTACATATTGGTCTAATTCTGCATTTGCAATCCCTGTTTTTTAAAAAAACTCAGTTGCACCAGTGATAAATTGCATTTATGTTCCTTTCAGTTCTGGCTTCAGTCTTTTGGCTATAAAGTCTCTCTTCCATATGTTTGCTATATGTCTTAGTTAAAATAACTGGATTATTAAAAAAACAGCTGCCTGACATCTTCTATGAGCCTTCACTTAAACTGCTGGAATTAATCTGCAGTTGAAAGCAGTTTGTTTAGCAGAATAACTGCCAATAAAGAAAAGTGGAGCACTGAACACACACACACACAAACATAATGACATAAGATTGGGAATTCAGGCTGGGAATGCCCTGGTGGCTGTGAGTTTTTGGACAGAAAAGAATTTCTTGGAAAAAGAAATCTACATAAGGGGAAACACCTGACCTATATCCTGTAGTCCAATCCCTTCCAATTTACATAGCATAGTTATTTCCAGTGATGGAGCCATGTGGCAGGCACATTCATGCTCAAGAAAAGCAGCCAAGCTATAAGGTTTATCTTTGGAGCTGTATTTACTTATTGCAGACTGCAGTTCTGAACCTGCTTACACATTCACATGGTGGTATGGGGGCTGTATTGCAATCACTGTTTCTGGATGATTCATGTTCTTACCATCTCAGACTGAAGACAGATGAGAGTTATTTAGAAAGTTGATGTTAGTATGGTAGGCTAGAACTATACGTAAAGCCTCTGGTGAAAACAGTGAGCAAGTGTTTCCTCTTACCACTAAGTTTAGTATTCAGGAAGGGAAAACATTTGACATGATATCATTGTGTTACAAATTTCTTCATCCTCACTTCACTTGACTGGCTGTTGTTTGCAGAAAGGAATAAATCCATTGTGCAAGATGTACTGTCATCTTTATACATTATGAGGGAGAGAAGGAGAAAAGAAAGAAGCTGTAGCAGTAACTACATATTGGCTGCAATGTCCAGCCACAGAGACCATGTGACTGTTGTACACACTTACCCCATTATCATCACATTTTCCCAGGCTATTGTAGCACTTCAAAAAATATGCAAAACCTGGTC
>NW_015213332.1:0-3614 GCF_001447785.1 Gekko japonicus | reverse complement strand
GATCCAATTTCAGCTCTGCACATGCATCTGGGCTGTGAGTGCCCCTCTAATGGCTGCCCCCCCCCTCTTTTTTCCTGTAAGTGTCCCTTGAGGAGATCTTATTCTGTTTGTCGGAAGAAGTGGGCTTTGCACAAGAAGAAGAAGAGGAGGAGGAGGAGATTGGATATATACCCTGCCCTTCACTACCCAAAGGTGTCTCAGAGGGGCTCACAAACTCCTTTCCCTTCCCCTCCCCACCACAGACAGACACCCGGTGAGGTAGGCAGGGCTGAGAGAGCTCTTGACAGAAACTGCTCTTTTTCAAGGACAGCCCTTGTCAGAACCACGGCTTGCCCAAGGTCATCCACCCAGGTGCAAGTGGAGGAGTGGGGAATCAAACCCGGTTCTCCCAGATTAGAGTCCGCGCACTTCACCACGACACCAAGCGAAAGCTTATGCTTTGAATAAAACCTTGTTGGTCTTAAAGGTGCAGCCGGACTCAGACTTTGTTCTTTCATCTGGAGATCAGTTATAATTCCTGGACATCTCCAGGCCGCACCTGGAGGCTGCTATAACCTCTTATGGGTGGAAATTACAAGGGAGACGTTACCGGCTAAATATCAGGAGAAATGTCCTAGCTGTCAGAGTGGTTGAGCAGTGGAACGGACTGCCTCGGGAGGGGGTGGAGGCTCCTTCGCTGGACGTTTTCAAGCGGAGGCTGGACGACCATCTTTCGGGCATGTTGTAGTTATTTAGGGCTCTCTGTCGGCCATGCGCCTGCAGAGTGCAGGGGGTTGGACTAGATGACCTGTAAGGTCCCTTCCAACTCTCACATTCTATGATTCTATATAAAACTCTGAAAACGGGCTGCCTGCCAAAGACTCCCAACCAGTGTTCCCTCTAAGCTGAGTTAGTGTGAGCTAGCTCACAGTTCTTTAGCCTCCAGCTCACACATTTTTGTCTTTGCTCAGGAAGGATGGCTCCAGAGCAAACTGATTTATGCAGTATCCAAATGCCTCGCTCACAACTTTAATGCCAGCGGCTCACAAAGTAGAATTTTTGCTCACAAGACTCCACAGCTTAGAGGGAACATTGCTCCCAACTCAAATGAAAGTACACATTAAAAATTAACAACTGAAAGAATATTATGACCAACACAACACAATAGTCAACTATAACTTCAGTATCACACACGAATAACAAGGTTCCAGTTGTGAACAGACCAAACAGTACCTTCAGACATAACAATCACAATAAGAAGAAATAACTCCAACAATGTGGAGAGATACATTCATAGTTGTCGGTAACAGCGATACAAGGCCCCCGTATAACTCCCTTGTTTCTTAAGCGTTCTTCCTCAGTTGCGAAGAACGTTCCACTGTTGAATTGTTCGCAGGCTGTGCCACAATGACTGTGGAGTGTATCTTCCTTATTGATGAAATTATAAGTGCATCATCCCAGACAGGAGACCAGGATGCTCTTCTCAAGGTTATTCCTGAGGGAGGCTGAAAAAGCTTTTCCATTATTTCGTTCAAACACAGAATTACTTTTACTGTAATAGCGACTGGGTAGTGAAGGGCGGGGTACAAATCCAATCTCCTCCTCCTCTTCTTCTCCTTCTTTTCTTCTTCATGCTGTGTGCTAATTTACTGCTCACCCTCTACATATATGTGCGGACTGGTAATTTCCATTTCAGTGTATGCGAAGAAGTTCTGCTGCTTCACACCAGCAACACGGCTACCCACCTGAATCTCTTTTCCTTCAATTCCTGGCCATGTAACCTGACCGCTCATGCTTTTCTCCGGTTCAAATCTTCACTTGTGCCTTGGAAGCTGGCTGGGTGACCTGGGACCAGGCACATGCTCTCAACTTAGCCTACCTCACAAGGTGGCTGTGAGGATAACAACAGAGGCAAGAAGGATTATGTCAAGAGCTTTGGGTCCCCATTGGGGAATGACGTGGAGTATAAATAGAGTCGGACTCAACTGGCTTTCAAGCAAGGGAACCTTTACCTTTACCTTTTACTCTACATATATGTGCAGACTGGTAATTTCCATTTCAATGTATGTGAAGAAGTTCTGCTCCTTCAGACCAACAACACGGCTACCCACCTGAATCTCTTTTCCTCCAATTCCTGGCCATGTAACCTGACCACTCATGCTTTTCTCCGGTTCGAATCTTCACTTGTGCCATGGAAGCTGGCTGGGTGACCTGGGACCAGGCACATGCTCTCAACTTAGCCTACCTCAAAAGGTGGCTGTGAGGATAAAAACAGAGGCAAGAAGGATTATGTCAAGAGCTTTGGGTCCCCATTGGGGAGAGAACTGGAGAATTGACAAGCTCGAGCGTGTCCAGAAGAGGGCAACCAGGGTGGTGAGAGGGTTGGAATCCAAGTCTTATGAGGAAAGGCTGAAAGAGTTGGGTCTGTTTAGCCCGGGAAAGAGAAGGCTTAGAGGGGACAGGATTGCAGTCTTCAAGTATCTGAAGGGTTGTCATGTAGAAGACGGAGCAGATGTATTCTCTCTTGCTCCGGATTGCAAGACTAGATCCGATGGGCGGAAATGACAAGGGAGTCGTTACTGGCTAAATATCTGGAGAAACTCCCTAACGGTAAGAGTGGTTGAGCAGTAGAACAGACTGCCTCGGGAGATGGTGGAGGCTCCTTCGCTGGATGTTCTCAAGCGGAGGCTGGACGACCATCTTTCGGGTGTGTTGTAGGGCTGTCTTTTGGCTGTGCTCCCGCAGAGTGCAGGGGGTTGGACTGGATGACCCGCAAGGTCCCTTCCAACTCTCACATTCTATGATTCTATGACCTGAGACCTTGGAGAGTCGCTGACAGTCTGAGTAGACAATACTGACTTTGATGGATCCAGGGTCTGATTCAGTATAAGGCAGTTTCATGCGTCACCATGCCCATTATGGGAAGTGGGCACTGTAGGGACATTCCCTTCTACATGTGGAGATGGAAGGGAACGTTTTAGCGCTATCATTTCAGGCCCTGGTGATATGTCACGGTACTGCACACCACATTGGTCAGGCCGCACCTGGGGTACTGTGTGCAGCTCTGGAGGCCTCACTTCCAAAAGAACGTGGACAGAGTGGAGCGGGTTCCGAGGAGAGCGACGAGGACGATCAGGGGCCTGGAGACCGAGCCCTGTGAGGAAAGGCTCAGGGACTTGGGGATGTTCAGTCTGGAGAAGAGGAGGTGGAGGGGGAACAGGATGGGTCTCCTGAAGTCTTGGAAGGGCTGTCCCGTAGAGGAGGGCAGGGAGCTGTTCCTGTGGGCAGCAGAGGCGAGGACTCACGCAAGAATGGGTTTGAATTAAGGGCGGGAAGGTACCGGCTGGATCTTAGGGGAAGCTTTCTGACCGTCAGAGTTGTGCCACAGTGGACTCAGCTGCCCGGGGAGGTGGTGAGCTCCCCCTCCTCACTGGCAGTCTTCAAGCAGTGGCTGGAACAACACTTGTCAGGGATGCTAGTCTAGGCTGACCCCGCACTGAGCAGGGGGCTGGACTAGATGGCCTCTATGGTCCCCTTCCGACTGTAGGATTCTATGCCAGTTTAGGGCTCAAGATTTGTTTCCATACTGCAAAAAGGATGCACAGCTAGGGACGCCAGCCTCCAGGCGGGGCCTG
>NW_015213331.1:0-2902 GCF_001447785.1 Gekko japonicus | reverse complement strand
TCTGCCTAAGTTCACAGAATCAGCACTGAATGGCCATTTAGCCTCTGTTAAAAACCTCCAAATAAGGAGAGCCCACCACCTCCCAAGGAAGCCTGTTCCACTGAGGAACTGCTCTGTCAGGAAGTTCTTCCTTATGTTTAGCCAAAAACTCTTTTGTATACACAAAAGAAAGTATATATACACAAAAGAAAGTATATATACACAAAAGAAAGTCCACTCACCATAAAATCAACGTTCAGGCCAAACCCCTGGACCTAGAAATACAAAATTCAAGGAGAGCACTCCTACCATGATGTAGATGCTCACTAAGAAGGGATTGTTAGAAATTCGACCCCTAAGGGGGTGAAAATGGGTACAATGTGCTCCCCCAATTGCTTCCTATGTGGCTGACAGGTTGCTGCCTCCTTGCACTCCCCACTCTCTGATTGGTGAGCTGCAGAGCTCAGTGTTCTGAGGTTAAAAAAAAACAGTTACAGGAGACTGCAGAGAGCTAATGACAGCTGAGGAAATCAGGAATGGCCAACTACCTTTGAGGTGCAGCAAAGCTGCTGGCCCAGCATCCCTGATGGCTTCAAACATGCTCCCCCCCACCTCCTACACCTGACAGGCAGATGTCTGTCAGGTGCAACAGCAGGTGGAGGGTGCTTAAAGCCATCAGGGAGCCCATCCCAGCAGTAATACTTTAGCAATCCTGCTTGCCCGGCCTCCACAATGGCTTGCAATACCCGCCTCCTCCCCCTCCTACACTGGACAAGCAGCTGCCTGACAGGTGTAGGAGAGGGGGTGGGATGCTTACAGCCATTGGGGAGGCTTGCTTAGCAGAATTGCCTTAGTGCTGCTGCTGGCCCAGCCTCTCTGATGCCTTTAAACAAAATCCCCCACACACCAGACAGGCAGGTGTTTCTCAAGTGTAGGAGCAGGGCCAGAGTACTTAATCCATCAGGGAGGCTGCCCCAGCAGGATCACCTTTGCAATGCTGTAGGTCCAGACTCCCCAATGGCCTTAGCCACACCCCCAACCAATATGGACTTATACCCCAAATTTTAGAAAAGTGCTTTTCTGTATTACGTTGTTTAACTTCTTGCAATGTGGAAGAACTAGAAAATTAGTTCATATGAACTTGCTTAATATCTGATTGTTCGGATGTTGTTTTGAATATGTAGTTATGTCCCATTTCTTAAATGTAACATAAATGAGAAGCATTTTTGTAAAAAAAAAAAAAAGAGGGAGGGGGTATGCCCTCCACTCAAGAAAAACAAAGAAACAAACAATGCCCAGGCCAACCCCCTGCACCAGGAAACCCAAAATAAGAGGAGTGCATTCTAGCATGATGTCAACTTCCACTATGAAGAAATTTCTGAGAAACCCCCCTAAGGGGGTAAAAGGGGGGCAAAATGTGTCCCCCTGATTGTTTTCCATAAAACCTGCCTGCTTGCACCCACCTCCCTCAGCTGTCGATCTTAATGTTCTGAAATAAAAACGCAGTTAAAAGAGGCTGCAGATAGTTGAGGACATTTTCGGAAATCAGCGATTCAAGACTCCTGAATAGACATTTCTCATAACAGCCAGCATGGCAATTGAGTTTATGTATATTCATGGGGAGATAGTAAAGGACCTTTCTAGGAGCCATTTCGATGCATGCCTCCCTCATGAACCTGAAGAAATGTCCACCACATCACCACCAATGCTCCCTCTAAGTTGTGGAGTGTTGTGAGCAAAAATTCTACTTTGTGAGCTGCTGGCATTAAAGTTGTGAGCAAGCAATTTGACTACTGCATAAATTAGTTTGCTCTGGAGCCATCCTTCCTGAGCTAAGACAGAAATGTGTGAGCCGGAGGCTAAAAAAACTGTGAGATAGCTCACACTAACTCATCTTAGAGGGAACACCACTGACCACTCCCTCAGACCAACTCCTCCTCAAACCTCTCACTTCTTGCTGCCCCCAAGAAAGTTCCTGGCATCAAGCCAGATACACCAAAGCTACCAGGAGGAGAAAACTTAGGAATGCGGCAAAGTTCAAGAGGCTGCAGTTCCCCCCCAGGTCTGCTTTGCTATGACCATCAGGTCCCAAGGCCACTTACTGACAGTGCCAGGAATTGACTTAATACAACTGCTTCTCACATGGGCTATTCTGTGTGGCCTGCTCCAGAGTGACATTGCCAAGCAGCCTGGTGCTCCTTGCACTTGAGGGCAGAACCCCCAATGTGGTCTACAGAGGGAAAAAAAACCCAGTATGTATGTCTCACTTCATTTTTTATACTACAATCTTCTCCATTAGAATTCATACAACAAATATCACATTTCAAACTCCACATCATCAGTATTATAACTGGATTTACGAAACTTAAATACCATAGCGAAGCATGGGTATCAGGCTAGTCCTCTATATGACAGCCCTTCAAGTACTTGAAGATGGTTATCATATCATCTCTCAGTCATCTCCTCTCCAGGCTAAACATATCCAGCTCCTTCAACCTTTCCTCATAGGACTTGGTCTCCTGAACCCTCACCATCTTCATTGCCCTACTCTGGACATGTTCCAGCTTGTCTGTAACCATCTTAAATTGTGGTGTCCAAAACTGAACACAATACTCCAGGTGAGGTTGAACCAGAGCAGAATAAAGTGATACTATCACTTTGTGTGATCTTGACGTTATACGTCTGTTGATAGAGCCAAAATTGCATTTGCCTTTTCAGCTACTGCATCACACTGCTGACTCATGTCCAGTGTATGGTCTCCTAAGACCCCTAGATCCTTTTTGCACATACTACTGCCAAGACAAGTCTCCCCCATCCTATAATTATGGATTTGATTTTCCTTCCTAAATGCATAACTTTACATCTATCCCTGTTGAAATTTATTTTATGTATTGTAGCCCAGTTTTACAACCTGTCAAGATCA
>NW_015213330.1:0-2758 GCF_001447785.1 Gekko japonicus | reverse complement strand
TGGCAACTGTTTACTTTGCAGTGCAGTTGCGTACGAAGATGCTGCCTAGTGTCCTTGCCATCCTGCATGCACCCATAAAGACAATTAAAAATAATCCCAACAGAAAAGGATTTAATTACAACTCACATCACAGATCAGACTGAAAATGCACAGAGGGTTGTGTTGTTGTTTTTTTGGCAGGTATGCTACTGAGAACTATAAAGATGATATACAAAGACCCTCAAGACTGCAAATAGATTGCTACACGGAGAGGTATTATTCACTGCTGCTTATAGCCAGATGATTTTTTCTACCTTCTCTTATCTTATGACAAGCTGGCTTTCCTAAGAAATCCAGTACACCTCTCACATAAAATCCTACTAAATCCTCAGCAGAGCAGACTAAAAACGCCACAGTAAAGTGAAGTAAAACTAAAAAATTCTTTCTACAGCTATCTCTCTGGAAATTCCTAAACACCACTTCTAGATTCCACATTCAAATAAATTTTTCTAAGCTTGTTTATGAAAAAACCCTACATTTGCCTATAATATGTTCAGTGTTACCACCTAGTGGCCTAGTTTAGTCATTGTTGGGGAGTAGGACTAGATATGTCCCATTGTGTGTGGGGGAGTTCTTGCATCCTGTTCCTGGGCTGTTCCAAGATGGAGGCCTGGCTGAGGCCTTATTATGTACACCAGCAATAAATATACCCACTCTGCTTGGCTAATTCAGACCTCCTGCATCACACTGGTGATGAAAGTGGGATTGGCCAGTATTTTTATATTCTGTAAGTAACAATACAGCTGCTTTGGGACACAGAACAACTCCCTATGGGATTGTTAAGGAGTTTGATTTGGATAGGGAGGACTGGGTCTAGAATGCAGAAAGACTCTCTCAGGGCTGCCAAGCCGTGGCGGGGGATCCGTGCGTCTTCACAGGATCCCTGCCGTGGGGGACAGTGATACGCGTTGCACCGCTGTTGCCAGGATGTGACGCTATGTGACAGGGGCCCAGCAGATTTGGCGCTGGTTTAACCGGCGGGTTGTCTGTAGGTGCTCCAGGTTCCTATGGTCTGTGAGCACTTGGACTGGATGTTGGGCTCCTTCGAGGTGGTGGCGCCAGACCTCGAAGGCAGTTTTGATGGCCAGTAATTCCCTCTCCCAGATAGTGTAATTTCGTTCTGCTGGGGAGAGTTGCCTGGAATAGAAAGCATAGGGTTGTAGCGGTTGGGTGGGTTCGTCTCGCTGGGAGGGTACGGCCCCGATGGCAACACTAGAGGTGTCGGACTCAATGGTAAAGGGGAGTCGAGCATCAGGGTAGCGAAGGAGTGGTCCAGACGCAAAGCGCTGTTTCAGCGTGACGAAGGCTTGTTCGGCCTCAGGTGTCCATTGGAAGCGTTCTTTAGGCCGGAGAAGAGGGGTCAGAGGTGTTGTCAGATTGGCATAGGCTGGTATGAACTGACAATAATAATTAGCAAAGCCAAGGAAACGTTGGGCGTCCTTACGGTTGTGCGGAGCTTGCCAGTTGAGAATGGCTTCTGCCTTTTTGGGGTCCATCAAGGTTCCTTGGGGTGAGATGATGTGGCCTAGGAATTCGACTGATTTTAGGTAGAAGGCACACTTTTCCAATTTGGCGTAGAGCCCATGGGTGCGGAGACGCTGGAGCACTTGCCGTACATGTTCAATGTGTTGCGGCACTGAGAATGTCATCGAGGTAAATAATCACGAACCGGTCTAGGAGGTCTTGAAATATGTCGTTCATAAAATGCTGAAAGACCGCTGGTGCATTGGTTAACCCAAAGGGCATAACCAAATGTTCATATTGACCGTAACGGGTGCCAAAGGCTGTCTTCCACTCATCCCCGGCCTTGATGGAAGATCTAGCTTTGTGTAAATCTGAGCTCCGCGCAAATGGTCCAGAAGTTTGGGGATTAACGGAAGTGGGTAGCGATCTCGGATGGTGATTTTGTTTAGCACCCGGTAATCATTACATAGCTGAAGGTCTCCTGTTTTTTTCTTTACAAAAAGAACCGGAGAGGACAGGGGAGAGGTGGAAGGCCGAATGAATCCTCGGGCCAGATTTTTATCGAGGTAGTCCTGTAAAGCAGCCAGTTCAAGTTCTGCCATGGGATACAGGCGGCCTGTAGGCAATGGAGCGTCCGGTATCAGGTTGATTGCGCAGTCGTACGACCGATGCGGTGGTAGTTGGTCTGCCTCCTTTTCGTCAAAAACATCCGCAAAGGATTGTTACAGAGCAAGTAGTGAGTTAGCAGCTCCTAGCATCAAGGCGGATGGCAAGGTGTCAGGTGGGAGGACTGGAGAGGAGACAGGTGAGAATTGAAGGTCCTGGTGAACCCAATCGATTTGGGGATTATGGGTTCTTAGGCAGGACAGACCAAGGATGACGAGGAACCGAGGCATCCTTACCAGATCAAACGTTAGCTGGTCTTGGTGTTGGTGGACCCATAAGGTGAGTGGTTGAGTTTCGTGAACCACAGGTCCAGAGTGGAGTAGGCGTCCATCAATGGCTTCAACGAGAGTTGGAGTTTTCTTTTCTTGGGTGGGGACGCCATGTTCCTTGGCAAAGAGGATGTCCATGAAGCAACAGGCGGCTCCCGAATCCAGCATGGCATGGATAAACAGCCATCTGCCATCTGGGAGCTGTAGTCGCACAGGCAACAGGAAGGGAGCTTGAGGTGGGTAGGAGGAGCTGGAAGACCCTAGGACAGGCCCCAAACTGGAGGGTCACTTCAGTTGGTCTATGTGTCTCTTTAATAGTT
>NW_015213329.1:0-2671 GCF_001447785.1 Gekko japonicus | reverse complement strand
GGAACCTTTACCTTTACCTTTTTAAACCTCTTCAACACCAGCTATTCGGTATAACCGAATATATGTGAAAAAAGAAGCTGGGAAAAATTGGCTGTATTCAGAATCAGATATAGTGATAGCCAGTCGAGAATCTCTGATCTATATCCAGCTTTTGAAATACCAGGAAAAATACCAGTAAGGTATTTTTGGGGTATTTTTCAGGCTCAGATACAGGTGAATGTACACTTCTAGTACATGGTAATGCTATTGTACTATTGAGCTACTTTTGTATTTTTTGTTGTATTTTATTTGTTTATGTCAGCCATTCTAAATTTAAGGATGAAAGACGAAGTTTGGAATAATCTATTGTATGTGTATGTAATGGGAAGCTTTCAGTGCCAGTACTCCAGTTAAATAAATTATTTTTAAGATTTTCTGAAATTAACCCTTTAGAAAAAGTTCTAGTCTATAGACTGTAAAACTTACATTCAGGGTTGTAGTTGGATTCAGAAGTTTTCTTTTACTCTTTTGAGCATCGGAAAGGAAGATGTATTTGGAAATACTGCTATTATTATTATTATTATTGTCGTATGGCATTGTGTGTAGTGTAGCCAGGAGATCCTAAGACTATCTGGCAGCCTGAAGTTCTAGACCGGTATAATGACATAGTCTCTACCCTCCAGACCTGCCATTTCCTCCACGAGAACTACCATTGCCAGCCTCCAGATGAGGGCTGGAGATCACCCAGAATTACAACTGCTGTCCAGGTGATAGAGATTAGTTCCCCTGGATAAAATGGCTGCTTTGGAGGGTTGAGTCTATGGAATTATACCCTGCTGTGGCTGTTTGCCTCCCCAAGCCTCACTGTCCCGAGGCTCCACCCCCAAATCTCCAGGAATTTCCCAACCTAGAGCTGGCGGCCTTAAGGTGAATTGATCTCTGTAGCTGGGAGATCTGTTATGATTCCCGGAGAGCTGCCACTGCTGCTGTGGGGGGAGAGGGTGCAGGTGGGTGACTGGGAGCACTGCCACCACTGCTGCTGTTGTGCGGGGTGGGGGAGGAAGCAGGCAGGAGGCTGAGAGAGTGATGGGGACAGAAAGAGAGAGTGATGGGATAGGAGGCAGAAAGAGATAGAAAGAGTGATGAGGTGGGGAGGCAGAAAAACAAAGATAATGGTGAGGGGGGATAAAGAGAGAGGAAGTAACATGCATGGAGGAGAGACAGAGTAAGAAAAGGGGGGACAGAAGAAAGAGTATGAGAGAGGTAAGGGAGGGGGAGGAAGCAAAGGTATGAGCAGGGGTCATTTTGTAAAAAAAGAGGTGCAGGAGCTCACTTGCATATGCGACACCCCTTGCAAAGGGCAGGCATGTTTAGAATGCCTTTCTCTCCCTCCCCCATGTGGGGAAGGGAAAGAAAGGCATTTAAATTCCCTCCCTTCCCTGAATTTCTCTGCAAAAGTGGAGAGGCTCAGGGGAGGGGAGGGCAGGGAGGCAGACATGCCTGGATTTCCTGCCCAATGTTTTGATTTTTTCTCCCCACTGTTCTCCCCCATACTTTAATTCAGATTTTACTGCAATGGCTGAGACTGGGTTTCTTTGTACAGTAACTCCGGCTTGTATGAGCCATTTGGTTGCCTGTAAGTCTCTCCTCCAGGTGACCACACAGGAAAAAGTATTAACTGTACTTGAAACTATAACTTATCACTGTACAGTAAAAATCTGGAAGTTCAACTAACTTCCTGTGTGATTTGGGTAAAAGTTACTAAAAACTTGTGATTTCCTACATTATACTTGTATATGCCACATGTTATAATTGTGCCACCCCCATACCCAGTTTCCACTAGCCAGAGTATTTTGGCAAGCACACACACACAGCTCAGAACTGAACATGTTATGCAATTACTAAAAAAAGCCACAAAATTCTGAGAACAACAAGAACTCTCTTTTCATGTGTTACAAAAGCAGCTCTTAATTAAGCCCTTAATCATTAGAAACTCCACGCCACATGAAAGCACCAGCAACAGACAGAAGATGTGTGTGTTCTCTTGGAATCTTATGTGGCAAAGAAGTACTGGATTTTTTGTAGCTGTTAATCTACTTGTACAAGGTCACTTTAATCGTATGTTTAATTCAAGTTATTTCATGTTAACTCATCATAAAATTCAAAGACAGTGTTGCTTTCATGCAACATTGGTAGTGGTGTGTTCACACTAAAATCTCAGTGTGCCTAAAATAAAGAGCGGGGTATATCTTGGATAAATTATACACAGCAAGTGTGTCAGCAACAAATCTCTCAGTAACTTTCACTAAGGCAGATTAAGATCAGCAGATTATAGTATACCAACAAGAAAGAGAAAATAACAGAATCGTAATATATTTTTAAAAACCCAGCAATAAAATAGAATCAGTGGCCAAAAAAGCAAAGAGACTTTGGACAACTTTTATTTAAGAATGAAAAATGTTACAAAATAGGTTTGTTTAAATGATATTTTTCAATTTAACATGTCAGTTTATCCAACCAATTTTTTTACATCAACACTGAAGGTGCTGTTTCTATGAACATCAACACTGAAGGTGCTGTTTCTATGAACATAGTTGCTACTGTTTGGCATGAGAATGGGCAAAACTAATACTGCACAACCAACGTGTCCTCAGCTGTCTGATACTACCCAGCCAATTGATCCTGTTTTTAG
>NW_015213328.1:0-2982 GCF_001447785.1 Gekko japonicus | reverse complement strand
ACACTGAACCGGCTGATGTGGGAGCATACCGAGAGGAGCCGCAAGGGAGCATTCACACTGTTGGGCTGGAGGCACTGCTGTAAGTGGCTTTTTCTTACTCCGGTGACATGTGCATATGCGCATCAGAAATTATCAATGCAGCTTGTTTGCATGGCTTTTAGTGTGTACACGTCTGGGTAGTGAGATCAACATGCTCTCCAGGGTTTGCTACCACTTTCAGCTGGTATTTTTTAAACTCAGGAGGGAAGCGTTACAAGATGGGTTGAGTACGGCTGGGGAACGGCTGACAGATGTGCCTGTGTGAACGGCCCCTTTAATCCATTTGTGAAACGTTTCTGGCTCGTGCCTATATCGGGGAAAACTGCCAGTCTGAACTCAGCCAGGGTGTCTGTTGTGGGGAGGGGAAGAGAAAGGAATTTGTAAGCCACTCTGAGACTCTGAGTGAAGGGTGGGGTATAAATCCAATCTCCTCCTCCTCCTCCTCCTCCTCCTCTTCCTCCTTCTGTTGCAAGGAAAGCTAAGAATAAGTTTTGGAGCTAGTCTTGATTGACCGTGGGAAAGTTTAAACAAAAGTTGGTTTGGGAGTGAGTCTGGGAGCTTCTTTCATTTTAGAGAGGGGTCCTTAACAGGTCTAATCAGAATCCTACTCAGGCTATTGGTTACAGCTGTAATAGGCATTGGCACAGCATGGGTCCACTGCATCCAACCAGTCAGCTGACCCATCCACCAGCTGAGGTATCCGTTACCTAGCCAGCCGGCATGGGTAGAGACTGCGGGATGGCAGGTTGCTGGGGTTCACCTGGGCGCCTGCCCCTTTGTGAACTCCCCTGCCATCTGGCAGTGAGGGCAATCACTGTTAGTCGTGTTTGCTTACTCGCTTCAGCCCTCACGCTAAGACCCTTAAAGGGGTCCCCACCTCTGGAAAATGGCATGCAGGCTGATTTGTGCCAAATGGATCTGGCCCCATGCTGTTACCGCCACAAGAGCAGGACGAACCCCTTGGTCATGCTCCCACCAACACCCCTACAGCTGTAGCCAAGAGAGTAGGGAATGACGGACACCATGTAGCCAGATGTCCATACACCAAGCTGATAGGTGCACTCTGTCTGCCCAGAACAAGGCCTCCATCCTGTGGGAGATGTCTGGGTGGCAGACCCAAATACCACATGTGGACTCAACTGCCCTGCCCAGTCTGCTAGACACCTTCCTCCTTGCCACATCCACCTTCTTGGGATGAGCCGCCTGACCTCTGTTCCAGCCAATCCAACCAAAAGAAGACTGTGCTGGGAAAAACCTCATGCAATAAGGCCAGGTCAGACAGCACCTGGCGCTCCAGAGACGCACTGGGTCATTCAGTCAAATTGTTCTCCCCCAGCTGCAGCACCAGTGCATCAGGAGGTTGGTGCTGGGCCCCAACACATTCCAACTAGGGCAGTAAAAATCTCCACCGCATACCCGGCTGGGCCATCCAAGTGATGTGCATGGCTGCCTCCAGCCCCAAGTCCTTGCCCCAACTAAATGAGGCATACAAACCTGCCCAATGAACGATGCTGTGCCCAAAAATCCAGACCATCCTGTGTGTGTGTCCTGGAACTGAGGAGTCAGAGATACCTTCATTGGCCATCCTCCAGATGTGATCAAACGTAGGCCTAGAAGGTCTTAGAGCACCAATTCCCTATGGCTCGTATGCATGCCTTGGACATCCCAAGGCCTGCAGCCGTGGTCGCTGTCCCAATCCTAAATGAGTAATGGCCACCATGTGACCTCGAACGGTGCTATGGGCAAACCCTTTATCCTGTAGGCTGGCCATGTAGTGAAGCACCCAATCACAATCCATGGGCCATGTTTGCGGGGCCCCGTCTTCTGCCGTAAAGTCGAAAAAGGTGTCTATAGACTTGGTGTAAGAGTTAGAAGTGGAGGGGGTGATGGAGCCATAGATGCCCCACTTTATTGTACCTTCCCAAGTTCCCAAAGCTCCCTTGGAAAGGGGTCTGAAATGCAGTCGGCTTCCAGTGCAAGTGTGTGAAAACTCTCCTCCTGTAAGCGAAACAAAGCATCTTCTATGCTGTTATCCACACCCGGAACGTGACATGCAGCAAATGTAATGTTATCCACAAAGCAGGCTAAAACCAGTCGGCAGACTAGCCACATCACCTGCTCAGACTTAGAAGACTGCTTGTTCACCACTCACACAACTGCCTGGTTATCGCACCAAAATCGTACCCTCCTGTCCTGAAAGAAGTCCCTCCAAATAACGACCACCACCAGTATTGGGAAGAGTTCTAAGAAGGTGAGATCCTTGAGAACATCAGACACTCCCCCCAGGACTCGGGCCAAGGCCGAGCGCACCAGCACCAACAGCCAGTTTGGTGTAGTGGTTAAGTGTGCGGACTCTAATCTGGGAGGACCGGGTTTGATTCCCCACTCCTCCACTTGCACCTGCTAATGTGACCTTGGGTCAGTCACAAGCTCTGGCACAGCTGTCCTTGAAAAAGAGCAGTTTCTGTCAAGAGCTCTCTCAGCCCCACCCACCTCACAGGGTGTCTGTTGTGGGGAGGGGAGGGGAGAGGAGTTTGTAAGCCGCTCTGAGAACACCAGCCCCCCCCCCCCAGGACTCGGGCCAAGGCCAAGCACACCAGCGGCCTTCATAAAGGACTCAGAACCCGGCACTCTGGCCGCATCAGAGTGTATCTGAAAGGTGTCCTGCAAATCCAGAGGCCGCTGCCAAATGGTGACCCCATTGTACCCCGACAGAAACCGAAGCCAGACTCCTAAATCTTCCTTCATGCTGTTGGTCACCCATACATGATGATGAGGTGCTCTGACCCCTGCAGTCATCCTGATCAGCTGAGAGCAAAAAGCCCTGCCTGGTGAAACCACCTGGGAAGCAAAGTTCAAATGTCCCACCAATTACTGTAGTTCCCTCAGGGTGCACCTGGAATGTGCCCACACCAACATGATGAGCGCCTGAAGGGCCAAGAG
>NW_015213327.1:0-2686 GCF_001447785.1 Gekko japonicus | reverse complement strand
ACGTAAACTCAGGAGACTTACTTCTTCCCCATCAATTCCATCCAGACCGATCTCTCCCAGTTCACCCTACAGAGACAAAGAAGCAAGTTATCGTAGTTCCCCACATTAAAGATGTGTAATCTCCTCGGGTTCAATTTGAAAAGGGGAAGGCAACTGACGAGCAACACTGGAGAACCCTTGGAGGAAAAATACTTATTTCCAAGAGTTCTCCAATCATTTGGCTGGCAGCAGGCAATTCCCTGTCCTCAATAATCTGAGGAAGAGGAGGAGGGAAAATGGGGAGGACATTGCATCAATGGTGATGCTCTAGGAATTCCCCCTAGTCTCTATGATATTTCCTTGAGCATCACCCAAAAGTAACATCACGTCCTCCTGAAACTCCACTGTCCCCAGGCATTGCCCCAGATTTCTGGACATTTGCTGGCAAAGGGCTGGGAACCTCTCCAATCGCTCATCATTTCCAGGCTTCACTATGAGTCCCGAACTGCCTCTCTCCCTACCCCAATTATCCTGCAGCAACTACATGTGCCAGGGTGTATCTCTGCCACCCTGGGCACTGTTAAAACAGGGTCTGACAGGGCCTAACTACAGGCTATATTTTCCTTGTGTCCTCATCAGTCTTGGCGCTCACGCTTATGCTGCTTGGGACGCAATCCCCAGATGCAGGGGGGCCCAATTCAGATTGGCGTAGTGGCGCACCGAGAGAGGGGAACTTAAGCCTCCCCCATTTTCCCCACCTGAAATAGCCCCGGGGGCAGAAGGGAGACTTATGTGCAGCCCTTCGGTAGAGGAAGTTTCCCCAAGGAGGCAAATTACCCTCTCAGGACAGGAAAACAGTGTGTGGGGGGGAGGCCCCTATTCCCACGCGCCACAGGCTGAATTGTTCACTGTACACCTGGGAACTGAGTTTTGGGTACAGTTCCAGATACATGTTCACCACATGTCTGATTTCCAGGACCTGGGGAGGATGTATACCCCACCCCCCCAAAGAGCGTTATATGTACACCTGGGAACTGAGTTTTGGGTACAATTCCAGATACATATTCACCACATGTCTGATTTCCAGACATGTGGTGAACATGTATACCCCTCCCCAAAGAGCGTTACGCTCTAGCGATCAAAATCTGCTGGTGATCCCCAGCCCAAAGAGTGTCCGGTTGCCCTCAACCGGCGCGAGGGCCTTTTTCAGCCTTGGCTCCATCCTGGTGAGATCCAGGCCCTGTGGGATTTGATGCAGTTCCGCAGGGCCTGTACAACAGAGTTGTTCCACTGTGAAAGGAGGACAGCGACGGGTTCCATCTTCAACTAGCCTCCTCGTCCCCCCGCCCCCCGTGGATCAGACAGACTATTCATCACTCCCCCCTGAGAGTTTACACCCTCTTTCAACGATGTTGTTGATTATATATTATGTATTTTATGATATATTATTACACGCATTTTATTATATTTATCTATGTGTTGGGTATGTTATTGTTTGGATTGTTTAAAATGTTTTTATCATTTACATGACCTGCTCTGAACCTGGATTCAGGGGACAGCAGGATACAAATCCAATGCATCAAATCAAAATCAATCAAAGTATAACTTGCAGTTAGTGTCTGGACCACTATGGGGAGGGGGACGGCCCAGAGGCGGGGGGGAGGGAACCGGTCAATCTCTCTGCCCGTCAGCTAGCTGGCGACTGCTAGTTTAAACCGCAGCCAGTTTAGGGGGAGGGTTAGAGAAGGAGTAGGTATCACTGATGCTTATATTCCAAGCCCAGGTTTGCAAACTTTGGAGGGAGCTTTACGAAAACACATGTAAGTGACAATGGAAACAATACGCAGCAGGCATGTACGGTAGGTACTAATCCCATCTAAAACTCTTACATACCTTTTCTCCTGGGAATCCACGATTGCCCTAGAGAGAGGAGACAGAAAGAAGCTCATTCGTGCAACCAAAACTTCATTCCTGAGAAACTCTCAGTTACCGATCCAAAGAGGCAGGCAGTCCAATCATTATCAACTGGCCCCCGTCCTTGAAACAGTGAGAGGTTGGGTAGCGAGATCTTTAGAGCTCCCGTCATTTTCCCACTGAATTCAAGAAGACCTGGCCCGAAATCAAAGTACCCAGACAAAACAGAAAGAGGCCCGGGGCTGTGACTCAACACGCAAAGAAGGATTCCTATTTTTATCAATATTTTTAAAGGCTGCCCTCCAAGTGCAGAGCTCGTCTCGGAGAGAATCGAGCAGAGAGGAACAGGATCCCAGGGCATGCCAGGAGGGTGGGCTGGGAAGGGAGCCGCAGAGATAAGCCTAGTGTCATGGACTGGGCAGCACCTAGCAGAACTTGGTACTCTTGCAGTGCGTGCTGAAGGGCAAACGCCAGGTTCTAACCCATGTTAGCAACAAGGAGAGTAGAGCCTGGTAAGCTGAACTGGGCTGGTTGTTACCAGAGTTGCAGAAAAACTGATAGTGCAGAATGCTTCAAAGGACACAGTCAATGCAGAGCTGTTTAAGATCTTTCCCCATGCAACGTATACCTATCCCCGCCTGGGCCCACACTACTGACGGAGGGGACGCGTCCTGTACCACCAATATCTCTGAACGAGCCAAGCCTCTGCAGAGCCCCAGTACCCCCCTCGTTGTGCTGCCCCGAGCAGCCACATTGGTGGCTTAGCTGGAGAACCAGCCTTACATAAAGGTCC
>NW_015213326.1:0-2992 GCF_001447785.1 Gekko japonicus | reverse complement strand
GACATAACTACCTATTCCAAACAACATCCGAACAATCTGATATTGAGCAAATTCATATGAACCAATTTTCTAGAACCCACATTGTGAGAAGTGAAATAACCTAATACAGGAAACTACTTTTCTACAAATTTGGGGTATATTTCCATAGCGGGTGAGAGTGTGGCTAAGCTGGGCCAGCAGCATCACTCAGGTGATCCTACTGGGGCGGCCTCCCTGATGGATTAAAGTACCCTGGCCCTGCTCCTACACCTGATAAACATCCGCCTGTCTGGTGTAAGGGTGGGGAGGATTGTGTTTAAAGACAGGGAGGCTGGGCCAGCAGCAGTGCTAAGGAAATCCTGCTGAGCAAGCCTCCCACCCCTCTCCTATAACTGACAGGCAGCTGTTTGTCCAGTGTAGAAGGGGGAGGGAGCGGCGTATTGCAAGCCATTGTGGAGGCTGGGCTGGCAGGATCGCTAAGGTGTTACTGCTAGGGCAGGCTCCCTGATGGCTGCACCCAGACAACTGCCTGTCAGGTGTAGGAGCGTGTTTGAAGCTATGAGGAGACTGGGCCAGCAGCTTTGCTGCACCTCACAGATGGTCGGCCATTCCTGATTTGCTCAGCTGTCATTACCTCTCTGCAGTCTCTGTAACTGTTTTTTTTAACCCCAGAACACTGAGCTCTGCAGCTGACCAATCAGAGAGTGGGGGGGGGCAAGCAGGCAGCAGCCTTGTAGCCACATAGGAAGCAATGGGGGGAGCACATTTTACTCCTTTTGACCCCCATAGGGGTCAGATTTCTAAAAATCAGTGAGCATCTACATCATGGTAGGAGCGCTCTCCCTGGATTTCGTGTTTCTTAGGTTCATGGGTTTGGCCTGGGCGTTGATTTTATGGTGAGGGGACTTTCTTTTAGATCGATCGATCGATCGATCCTATCTATCTATCTATCTATCTATCTATCTATCTATCTATCTATCTATCTATCTATCTATCGATGTCATTGAGGGTAAACCGATTTGAATGTGAGGGGGAAACTTCCTGGACCAATCTCATGGGTGATCCTAGCCAGGGATTACACAGTGAATGGAACGATATCTCTACTTGGGTTTCCAGTTAATTTTGTTATCTTACAATGTCTCTGAGACAAACACAATTAATTGAGACAGGCAGCCAGAGGGGGCTTTGAAAACAAGTAGGCAAACATTTTCACACTTTAAATATTCCTGATAGCTATGTTTGGTTGCAGTTCAACTCCTAATTAAGACAGGTTTCTTTCCCCGACATCAAACATGATGGAGACCAAAGCGTGTTTCTGACCAGTATTATTAAGAATTTTATGTTAAAATAAATAATTGCTTTCCCTGTTACATGTGGGAGTTTGTCTCATTCAGTGATTCCCCACCCTTTTGAAGGATCTCTGTAGGATATGGTTTTGTGGGCAGTTTTTGCCTGTTCCACCGAAGTTTTTGTTGAGGTGGGACTATTCTAACATATAGTAGCATTAAGCTAGTTGTCCCTGATATATAGAGCATTACAAATGCTGTGGTTAAACAGCAGAGAGCAGAGTGAGTAGAAGGGCAAAATGATCCCTTGAGGCCCATTTTACATGACCTCTGGCATGTTAACTGTTCTGTTATTCTTAAGTAGTTGCTGTAAGCATTTCAGTTCTGGTCTGCTGCAGATATGTGCTAAAATTCCATGTGCTCATTCTTTGTTACTGATCCTTGTAGAACCTCTTCCATTGGTGTTAGCAGAATCTCACCATCAGTGTGAACAAGTGATTATTACAGCTAGAAAAGCCATATTGGTGTGGAAGTTCTGTGGCCCTATGCTTTGCTATGAGGAACCACAAGCAGTAGAGGGAGAATATGATATAGATTGCAATGGTAACTTATACTTCATAAAAATATTTTTGTTGTTATTGTTCTTGTAGCTTTTGTTCTATATCCAGGACAGTGACGATGTTTATGGTGTCATCAAGTTCTACCCTTTGGAGAACCAGAGGATAGAAAGCAGCCCAGATGGACGATTTTTGTCCCTTAGCTTTGCAAGGCAAAAGGGAACAGTGGGAGATGTGAAGCTGTCTTATGCTGTAATGTATATTCCGGCTGGGCCTGTGGATCCTGAGCGAACTAAAGAAGGTATCCTAAACATTTCTGGAAGAAGCATCCTTCATTTACCTGCAGGAAAAATGGAAGACACTGTAAAAGTACCAATAAGAAACGATGCATTTCTTCAAAATGGGGCCCATTTCCTAGTACAGGTATGTGCATATATTGCATGTTGTGAAATAGTTTTGGCTTACTGTAATGTGCTGTTTTACAGCCAGTTGTTTTGTTTATAAAAAAAAATATTTGTACAGAGGTAGCAATACTACCACTAAGATTCAATATAGCTGTAACGTTTGCAGTCATTACCCATGGTTAAGAAACTGAAGATGGATCATGAAAAGATGTTTCCCCTTTCTTTAAGCCCTTTCGTTCTCATAACTAGGGTTTGAATGATGTTTGAAGTGGTTGTGTGGGAATGTGGTTAGTGTTGACAATGTTTTAGGTTGGTGAAGATATAACTATGAACAATGACATTGTTTTAAGTAAAACATGCACAGAATAAACTAATGTTCTTCAAGGATACCCAGTCGAATAGCGTGCTATAGCTTGCGATGAAGAGAAGGTTATTACTAATTCAAAGGTTCCCCAAATATTTTGAGAAATATATTGGTTCAAGAAAACATAGCGTTAAGAAAGAAAATCCCTGATCATTTGGAATACTTGCTTGTTTACTATGTGTGATGAATTTTTGGTAGTTTTACATTTCCCCCCAGGGTTTCCTCCTTTTAGGAACTTTAGGAAGCAGTGATAATCCTAGTAGATACTGAAAACAAATCTGCTTGAGAGTTTTGTGGGATTTGGAGGCACATTCACTATATCTCCAAACCCAACTATTTGCATACGTGGAGTGAGCAGCCTGAACCTGTAAAGGGCCAGCTGAACTCATCTGCCCCACCATC
>NW_015213325.1:0-2738 GCF_001447785.1 Gekko japonicus | reverse complement strand
GAGATAACTCCACCCACATTCACATCCAAACACCAGTTAAGCAATTTTCTGCACAGCAAAACACACCTGAGTTCTGAGAGCAGGAGTATATTTTTCAATTTGTTTATTTCCATTATAGAATCATAAAATCATAGAATCAGAGTTGGAAGGGGCCATACAGGCCATCTAGCCCAACCCCCTGCTCAGTGCAGGATCAACCTAGAGTATGCTTGATAAGTGTTTGTCCAGCCACTGCTTAAAGACTGCCAGTGAGTGGGAGCTCACCACCTCCCTAGGTAGCTGATTCCATGGTTGAACAACTCTTACTGTGAAAAACGTTTTCCTAATATCCAGCCGGTATCTTCCCGCCCTTAATTTAAACCCATTCCTGCAAGTCCTATCCTCTATTGCCAATAGGAACAGCTCCCTGCCCTCTACTAAGGGTGTAATGTATCCAGTCCAGACAAATCCAGACAAGTCCAGAGACTAATGTCGAGTTTCGCTCCAAGAGACAATGGACTATGGGGATCCTAGCCCGCTCCAATCAGGGGGCTAGGTTCCCGGCCGAGAGCCTATGGGACTCTCGGCCACTATAAATAACCTACAGGGAAGTAGGGGTGTGTTTTGGGTGGTGGTTTCTTGGGGGTTATAAGCCGGCCTGCAAGCCAGCCAAAGTTGTCTTCTTACGGATAGAATAAAGTACGCTTTGCTGAAATCACTCTCCATTTGCGTACTTTTCAAAGTGATAGCCCTTCAAATACTTAAAGAGAGCAATCATGTCCCCCCCTCAGCCTTCTCTTCTCCAAACTGAACATTCCCATGTCTCTTAGCCTTCCCTCATAGGGCTTGGTCTCCAGGCCCTCGATCCTCCTTGTCGCTCTCCTCTGCACGTGTTGTGTTCTGTCCACATCCTTTTTGAAGTGAGGCCTCCAGAACTGCACACAATATTACTAGTGTGGCCTGACCAATGCAGTGTACAGAAGTGTATCCCCCTTCCAGTATGCGTGTTCCTCATTTTTGTTACCCAGATATAGAACCTGGCACTTATCCTTGTTCAATTGCATCTTGGTCACATTCACCCACTTTTCCAGTGTGTTCAGATCTCACTGAATTCTATCTCTATCTTCTGATGTGTTCGCTGCTCCTCCCAGTTTGAAGTAATCTGCAAATTTAATTAGTAGCTTCTCCACACCCTCATCCAGATCATTTATAAAAATATTGAAAAGTATCAGGCCCAGAAGCGAGCCTTGTGGTACCCCACTGGACGCCTCCCTCCATTCAGATGAAATGCCATTGACAACTACTCTTTGAGTGCTGTTTTCCAACCGGTTCCCGATCAACCCAACTATCCTAGAGTCCAGTCTACAGTACTCTAGTTTACCCATCAGAACAGCATGGGGAACCCTGTCAAAAGCCTTACTGACATCTAGGTAAACAACATCAACAGCATTCCCTCAATCCAGTAAGCACCTCACTCAATCGAAGAAGGAAATGAGGTTCGTCTGGCAGGACCTGTTGGGGACAAATCTGTGCTGATTTCCCCAGATCACCAAGTTGTCCTTTATATCCTTGCAGATCGGTCCACTTAAAATTTGCTCTAGTATCTTCCTTGGGACAGAGGTGTCATGGGCGACGACAGCAGCGCTGAGCCCGTGCCTGAGTTGGCAATGCAGCTCGAGTTGCCAGAGCTGACTCCTCGGGAGTTGAGAGCTTGCCGTCACCAGCATCCTAGTCAGTAACCCCTGCATCTGGTCCTGCAGCCACCAATAAGGCACAGGTGCAAACACAAAGCCTGCCAGATTCACCATGGGTGGCTTGGCTGAGGGAGCGGCTCCGCAAGGACTTCGCAACTCGCCACCGAGATGCACGCTAGCAGGGATGATGAGTGCCGAGCCCTGAGTACTAACAGGAGCAGTGCCGCTGCTCAGGGAAGCATGGCCGGAGGCCTATATAGCTCCCACTCAAGAGTGGGCTCTTCATGGAAGCAACATCTCACATCTGTGCTGACCTGACATCCACCTTCAGCTCCTGCTTTCAGACTTCGCACCCGCTCAGATTTCTTGCTTCCTGACCTTCTGCTTCAAACGACCACTCTCTCCGACTCATGACTCAGCTCCTGCTCTGTCTCTCCTGGCTACAACCCCCGGACCAGTCTTGACTCCTGCCTCTCAGACCAGACCAGCTCATGACAAGAGGTCAGACTGATTGGGCTGTAGTTTCCTGGGTCACTCCTCCTCCTTTTTTTGAGAACTGGGATAGCAGTTGCCCTCCTCCAATCTTGTGGCACATCTCCCATCTTCCAAGAGGTCTGGAAGATGATGGACGAAGGCTCTGCAAGTTCTCTAGAAAGTTGTTTGGAGCATACCATCTGGCCCAGGAGATCTGTACTCATTAAGGTGCTTCTCGATTACCTCTCTGTTCATGTCAACCAGCAGCTCAGACACCATGCCTTGCCTACTACCATCTCTAGATGAGCCTGTTCTTCAGGGAAAACTGAGGCAAAATAGGCATTAAGCCTTTCTGTTTTCTCTCTGTCCTCTGCCAGAATTTCTCCATTTTCACCCTACAGTGGGCCCATTGCCGCTTTTACTTGTGTTTGCTCCTCACGTATCTGAAGAAAATTTTCTTCTTGTATCGAACCTCCCTGGCCAGCGTTAGCTCACTGTGAACTTTGGCCTCTCTGATGGCTGACCTACACTGCCTACCAACCCAGATACTTTTCCTTGCCTACATTTCTTGAACATTTCCATTTTCTCCCT
>NW_015213324.1:0-2591 GCF_001447785.1 Gekko japonicus | reverse complement strand
AAGAAAATGGATGCTTTGGAGGGTGGACGATGTGCCATTGTACCTCACCGCGGTCCTGCCCCTCCACAAACCCTCCCTAATTACGATTCGCAGGGCAATTAACAAGATAAATATTAGTTTTTGTCAAACATATTCAGATGTCCTGCCTAGCACAAGTGCTTTAGTGTCCATCGCAGTAAAACAATTCCTGTTATTTCTGCCGGTTTGCCTAATAGTTGATACTAGGCCAGTTTCACCAGGCATGCATCGGATCAGGTTTTGTGGCGCCACATTGCCAGCAATTAGGTGAAACATTTCTATAAACTATTTTTTTAAAGCCTCCAGGGTGTCTTTTACCCTCTTAAAAAGATCTTATAATAATTTTTGATTAAATTGACAGATGGGGAAATTTTTGTTCCCGGTCCCTTTATGTATCTCCTTGTATGATCCTGTTCCTTCTTGTTCGAAAGCCCTATGCCATACTCAGCAATAGGTGCTAAAATTAGGACTCTTGTGATTTAATTACAGGGTGTGTGGGTTTTTTTAGAACCTCACCTTTCCTGTGTTACCGATTATGTCTTCAGATTTCCCAGGAACCCATTTGCCTTTGCTGAAAATAATGAAATGTGGTCTTTGGTTCGTTCTTCTTTCCACTATTTTCCCATCCTGTGAAAACTTCCTGTATCTTCTGCTAAATCCTTAATTCCTGTTAAAACAAAAGGAGAGTCTTGAGGCACGCGAAAGATAAGATTGCCAGCAGACCTGGAGAAAGATGTCCTTAGTAGAGGCTTAATGTGTGGAAATGGGTTGCAGTAAAGAACCTCACCTGATAAATAGCAGCCCATTACGGCAACCCCATAGGGTTTTCAAGACAATTCAGAGGTGGTTTGCCTCTGTGGAGCGACCCTGATATTCCTTGGAGGTCTCCCATCCAAAAACTGACCAGGGCTAACACTGCTTAGCTTCTGGGCTCTGATGAGATCTGGCTAGCCTGGGCTATCCAGGCCAGAACAAGGGAGAGGGCATTTTTTCCTCTGGGTATTTGGGAACCCAGGGCATGCAGAAACATTTGCAGCTGAGAGATGTTAGAAATGTGCCACAGCAAAGTTCGTTCTCTTCCTTGGCAGTTTATACAAAATGCACCCTTGTTGTGTAAAGTGTCTTTTCTCTTGAGTTCCCATCACTTAAGTCCCCTCCCTCATGTGTTCTAAGGGCCAAATCAGGTGTGATATTTTCCCTATAGCTGCTGTGTAGCTCTTTAAAATGTACAGTGTCTATTTTGGCCCCAACTTAACCCTATGTGAGGTCAGAGAGATGTAGGCCCATGCCACACACCCTGTCATCTAAGCGTGAGATGCGTGAGATGTTAAGTCGCTCCGCTTAACAAAGTAGTCGGAGAGTGATTCAGCAAGAACACAACTTTATTCTTCAACTCAAACACAACTCCAACACGGATCAACATCTGATAGCCAGAACAGCCTTTACATTGCAGCTGTCCTGCTTTTAAACATTCCCGGCTAATGTAGCCACACCCACTGTACAAATACCAACCAATAAGGTTGTTCACATAAGGACCAATCATGGATGTTCCCGCTCAGGGAGCTTGCTTGAAAGTGATTGGTTAGGTGCTTCCTGGGCTAGTAACACGATTGGATGGATTTGGATCCTAGCCCAGGACGAAGCTTTACATTGCACTTCAATTAGATGTTTCACAACATATCATGCATTCAAGGCTGCTTTGAATACACTACAGGAGACCTCTAGCGGAAGACCTCCCATCCTCAGCCCCCTGTGTTCCTCACCACTACATGAAAGGCCAAAGATCTCCTCAGTGTCATGCCAATGCACGATGGCGTTTCCCACACAAAACCAGAAGTGATGTTACTGTGTCAGGCTGATCCTCTATGATTCAACCCAAAATCTTGGCAAATCCTAGAGTGTCACTTCGAAGAAATGATGTCACTTCCGCCACCAGAACTGATGTCTTGCATTGCTCAAGGAGATCAACTGACCACTCAGTTTCTCTCTAGTGTCTTCTCTGGGGTTTGTTTAACGTTGAGGGCAGCTCTGAGTATATGCAGGCTTATCCTAAACTGTGCTGTAGCTTGGAGGCATGGCAAAAGACAAGGGGTAATTGCTTTGTTACTCCCCGTGATTTCTATTGGAGTTTTTACATTTATAGCCAAGTTATTTCTGGGAAATATTACATTATCGCCTAGGCAGTACACTGACAGTATGCAATTCTACTCCTGCACTAAGGTTACACTGACCAAGCTCTGGCATATCTCCAGATGGGTTGGTCTATCTCCCACTTAAACCAGCACAACTTGGTGGTACCGTACGCTGCTATAGGGCATAGTCACCATCTTAAATCATTCAGAAGTGGGGTTCAGGATTGCGCTGTTGATCTATCTCCAAAAGGACATGTTCTAAAGCCGCACTCAGGAGTTCTCTGGTGACCCTTTCAAATGTCTTTTCAGTATCTAAATAAGGAAGGCTATTTTACCCTCTATTTCCTTTTGCTACTTTGTTGACAATTGGCATGTGTTCTAAAAATCTACTAGTTAATTAATATTGCTTGATTAAGAATATTATGCTTATTTATTATGCTT
>NW_015213323.1:0-1799 GCF_001447785.1 Gekko japonicus | reverse complement strand
TTTGCCATATTTATAGAACTGAAAAGTATAAATGTCTTCATTTTCAAAAAGGAAAATGGCAAGCATATCCAATACTTGAGAAAGAGTTGCAAACGGCTGCACCCTGTACTAGCTTAAAGGTAAAGGTAAAGGTTCCCGTGCTCAAAAGCCAGTCATGAAAATTAATTTTGCCTTCTGAGAAATAGAACAAATGAAATTTGAAAGTAGAAAATAAATTCTGAAGTAACAAAAGTACTATTTTGACAGAAATAGTCTCATACGGTTACAATAGCATATCTGGATATTAAGTTAAACTTTATAGCTCTGAAAGCACTAAGCTTTGGAGGAAGTTCTCTGACTTTTTCATGTCATACATTTGGAATGAGTGAAATGCTTTTTAAGCAAGGGTTTTCTCATTCAAAATATTTAATAGGAGCTTTTTGTCAGTGCTCCCCTAAATTTCCCATTTTTTAAATTGCCTTTTTGTGTGTGTTTTTGCATTTATGTATGTGTGTGTGTGCCCATGCCTGAAGGTCATCGCAACCTCTGGCAACTCCTACTGGGGCATGGAGGACATTCAGAGAAGTGGCTTGAGAATATTTCATAGAGTTTTTTCCCCCAGCGACCCCCCCAGATTTCCAGTTGGAAAAATTAAAAGAAGTTCTCAGAGGGGGGGGGGGAAACACCCCCCCCCCCAAATTTCCCCATTTTTCTCCAGGGACTTCACAGCATTTGTAAGCTTGGAAAGCTGTCCAAAGATATTATCATAAGCATACTCTGGAGCAAATTCCATTGAAAACGGGTTTTATTTCAAAATAAATTTGTTTAATAATCGGGAGTTGGGCCTTTCGTTCTTTCCAAACATAATCAGTATTATCTAGACTTTTACAAACAGTATTTATGCAAACTTCAGTCCCTTTAATGTGGTTCAGGTATAATGCCAAACCATGATTTGGGCCTACATGTATGAACCCTGTGTTTGTGCACTCCCCTCCTTCTTCCCAGGGTCAGCAAGGGCTGTTGGGGGGGGGAGAATATAGCAAACATCTGTGAGCGACCTTTATCACCTTCTGGTGACAGATCGCCTTATCCAACTGTGTGATTCTGCTTTCCATTCAAAGAGGATTAGAAATCCATTTACATTCAGGTGGGTAGCTATGTTGGTCTGAAGCAGCAGAACAACGTTTGAGTCCAGTGACATCAAACTTTGTTATAAATCTGGTTGTTTGTGAATTACACTTTTGCTTTCAGAAGACAGTGGAAACCATCATTTGCCCATTTGGGATGAAAGGCAAGTGATGATTTGCGATAACTGCAAATCACTAAGTGGAAAGAGAGGCCCAAAGGGGAGAAAATGGCTCATGAGCCCAGGGTTCATTCCCATAGTGCCAAATCATGATTTGGTATTGTGATGAAACGAGGGGCAGGGGAGCGAGAGATGCTGTGACAATCATGTTGATGGAAAGGGTGCCAGGTGTCTCTGTGGCTGGGAAGAAGGGTAGAAGGTACTCCTCCTGGATGTAGAGCATCCTTTTCTAGTTAAGAGGGAAAACATCCTAGCCCTTTGATGTGTTACCACCTCTTGATTGGAGGTCCAGGTTTGGTGGGTTTGAGCCCCCAGACTTGGCACCCAGATTGACTGAAGGCCCCAGAGCACATGTGGGGCAGGGGCTGAAAAGGGGAGCCGTTCCTTTGTTTAGTGAGTTCTTTTGAGTCTGTTCTTGGAGCGCTTGGGGTATGTGCATGTGCCATGTGCCATGAAGGATGACAGATGCTAAAGGGGGTTGTGGGTGCACCAGGAATGAGGGCATCCTGCAACT
>NW_015213322.1:0-2955 GCF_001447785.1 Gekko japonicus | reverse complement strand
GCCTGGCTTTCGAGCAAGGGAAACTTTTAGGCAGAGTATGACCTTGGCAGGCATATAGCCGAGCACCCTATTTTCTACAGTGGTCAACCAGATCGTTTTTGAGAAACCAACAACCATCACATCGCCCCATATGAGCCCCAGAGAGCTTCGTGCTCTTCTAATCAGCACCTCCTGGTGATCCCTGGCCCGAGGGATGTCCACTTAGCCTCAACCAGGGCCAGGGCTTTTTTGGCCCTTGCCCCAACTTGGTGGAACATGTTCCCATTCCAGATCAGGGCCCTGCGGAACTTATTACAGTTCCACAGGGCCTGTAAACCAGAGCTGTTCCACTAGGCTTTTGGTTGTGGCGGTGGACATTCAGCCATGCTGCCCTGCCCTGGTCATGACCCCTTCCCAGTGCCCTGCAGTTGTAGATAATACTATCAGGCACTGGAGCTTTCTGGGGTATCTATATTCACCTGGCTTTATTGTTTTTATTGGTTTTTATTGGTTTTATTGGTTTTTATTGTTTTTATTGTTTTATTTGTTTTTTATTGGTTTTATTGGTTTTTATTGTTTTAATTGGTTTTTATTGTTTTTATTGTTTTGTGGATTTTATGGTGTAAGCCACCCTGAGCCCAGTTATTTATTACTTATTTATTTATTATTTGCATTTATATCCCGCCCATCCCATGGACGGGCTCAGGGTGGGTAGCATCATTATAATAAATACAATTTCAGTTCAAAACACGATGAAACATTATAACAATTAAAATAATGGGTACAGCTTGAAACAGTGTCAGTTGGCTATAAAGTTGTGGCGTGATGGTGCAATGAGTTAAAGGCCCGTTGTCGGTAGTCAATACATAGATGGGATAGGGCAGGGTATAGATGGCGATGACGTTGATGAAGGGGAAAGAATAAGGAGGAGAAGAAGGAGGAGGAGGAGGAGAAGGAGAAATAGAAGGAGGAGAAGAAGGAGGAGGAGAAGAAGAAGAAGAAGAAGAAGGAGAGGGAGGAGGAGAAAAAGGAGGAGGAGGAAGAGAAGAAGAAGAAGGGAGAAGGAGAAGAAGAAAAAGATGCAGCTGCTCCCGCTATGAACCCCAAGCAAGTGGCATTCCGGTATACTCAGCCTTTGCATATGGGGCTTTCTCATACCATAAGAATGCATTCCATTGTAAAGCTAAGTCATGTCCTTCGAGTTTCAGTAGCCTTCTGTCTTCCAAAGTAATCCATTCCTTTAGCCAGGCTAATGCTGCGGCCCTGTAATATAATAGCCAATTTGGAACTCCAAATCCACCTTTCTCTTTAACTTATTGCATAATTTTAAGTCTTATTCGTGCCCACTTCCCTTGCCAGATAAATTTGGATGTTAGTTGATCTAGCTCTTTAAAAATCTTCTGGTTTTGTAAAATGGGGATTGTTTGAAAAAGAAACATCCATCTGAAGAGCCAGCGCTGTCCGAAGACGTTTCCGTGGTCATGTGGCCGGCATGACTAAACACCAAGGTGCACAGAACGCCGTTACCTTCCCACCAAAGTGGTACCTATTTATCTACTTGCAATTTCTTGCTTTCGAACTGCTAGGTTGGCAGGAGCTGGAACTAGAGACGGGAGCTCACTCCATTATGCGGCACCCGGGTCTCGAACTGCTGCGCTACCGACCTTCCATAGCCTGCAGTTCAGCATCTTAACCACTTGAGCCACCACAGCTTTGTAGTTGTCTTCAAAAAGAGACTACACTTATTAGTGATTGCATATGGAGGTTATATCCCAGCCTTTGACCACCCTCTCCTTCTTTACGACTCCCTTGAATTCCCTCTAAGATTCTAAGATACTCATCAGGACACATTTTAGTTGATTAATATGTATATGCAGGGAAGAAGAAAAAATAGCAACTAATGTACAACATGGAAGAGTCTGTTTCCAGGGTCGAATCTTGCTTTTGAAAGACGAAAGAGAGCACCGGGAAAGGGCAGGGCTGGCCATTAGGGGGAAGCTGGCCTGTGTTGGGTGATAGTGAGATATTGAAAAATGATATTTAGCAGAGATAATATAGCCCAGCATCCATTGGGTCAGGGCATGGCGGGAGCCTCGGTCTCCGACCTCTCGGCTGAAATAGCGACTCCCCCCTAGTGCAGCCTAAAGCGCCCCGGATCCGAGCTCCTCTCTTCCTGAGGTGCTCGTTCGGGTCTCCGCTCGCGCGGATTCCCTCCTCCACCGCGGGCGGGCGAGACGCCCTCGGGAGCGACCCGAGGATGCGTCCGCCATTCGCGGGAGCCAAACCGGAAGCCCAAATGGTAATACACCTTGACACTTTAGTCCCAATCAAATTCCTAGATCAGGGAGAAAATTCCCGGGCAATCCGCATCTAAAGAGCATTGGTTACATGAGAAACATGTGACCTCCTGTGAGTAACATAAACAAACATTTAACCCCAGATATACTGAGTGTTTTCAACTTGTAATACCCAACAGCCCGTGACCCACTTTCAGAGGCTTTGGGACCCACTTTTGCGTCCCGAACCACAGGCTGGGGAACACGGCTTCCTGTCCTCCGCTGTTCCTGACCTGCCGCTGCTTATTAGCACTGCCTGCTTGGGACACCTCTCCGCAAAGGGGGATGTGCCACATTCTCCATGAAAGAGTCTTTGCCACATGCTGTGGTGATTCAATCAAGGTGGGCAGCGGTCCTCCATTCCCCCCCCCTTCCTGACCTCCTTCTCAGGGCACAGGTGAGCCAAATCACATCTGATCTCAGAAGCTAAGTTGGACAGCCCTGGTTAGGTCTTTGATTGGAGCTCACCGAGGAAGTCCAGGGTCTCTACGTAGAGGCAAGCAATGGCGAACCACCTGAATCCCCCGCTTGCCCTGAAGGCCCGACAAGGAGTCACCATAAGTCGGCTGTGACTTGACAGCACTTTCCACCGATACGTAGGCGGATCAAGAATGGTCGCCGTGTCCGTCTGTCTGTAGCA
>NW_015213321.1:0-2749 GCF_001447785.1 Gekko japonicus | reverse complement strand
AACCAACAGGCAGTTAGCCATAGGCTTAAGCTATACAAGACTGTATGTCATTGCAAAATAGACAGGAAAGGAAATATATTTTTAAGTGCTGATGTATTTGTTATACTCCTCAAGAAAAAAATGTTCACTTAACTTGAATTCATTAAAGCTTGAGTAATTGGTCAGTATTAGGAGATGATAACTGGTCTGTTGAACAGGAGTGCAAGGCAATGCCAAGGGCTTTCAATGGCATATGAAACAAGTTAATTACCACAATAAAGAAAGATAAAGTAGTACTGCTGCCCTTAGTATTATGTCAACTGAGAACTGAATACTTCTAGTAGGTCTATAATGGATATAATACAGTGATTGTGCTGTTGCATACAAATAGTGAAACCTTTGAAATTTTAAGATTAAAAATACCACTGTTTGTAATAAGCAATTCCCAAGATTTAGAAAACTGGGCAAGCAAGGTTAGTTAGTCTGTTTAATATATTTGACTTGTAGCCCACCTGCCCCCACACAGCAGGGCTCAGGGCGGGCAACAACAAGTACTAGCAACAACATTAAAACAATAAATAATCATTACATATTAAAACCCAATTTATAACAACAGTTTAAAACTAGTCAGTCAGATGGCAGCCAATAATTTGACACAGCTTGGTGCATTTTCTGTCAAAAGAGATTATACTTCATGTGCATCTGTGGATGTTAAGATGATAATATGGCAGATGGACAACCAAAGAACAAGCAACAAAGCAGGGCACGGGGAGGCCAATGCAGATGGAATTGCCACTGCCTAGGGTTGCCAGGTCCTCTCTTCGCTCTGGCCGGGGGATTTGGGGGTCTTCTGGGGGTGGATGGGGATGCCCCCTAGCCCACCCACAAGCCCCACCCCCAAGACCCTACACCCACCAGGCTTCAGATGATCGGTGGGAACCATGTGGCCCACGGACCAACTGGAGAGCCCTTTAAATCTAGCAAGAGGGGAGGGACAGTGGCAATTGTGGGTAGCATGCTCGGCTTGCAAAAAGACTCTTAAAGGGTCTTTTTGTGATGGCTCGCCTTGCAAAAAGACTCTTAAAGGGTCTTTTTGTGAGTGGGGTGGGGGCTGCAACATGCAGGGGTGGGAGAAATCAGCCCCGCACGCCACAGCCCCCCTCCCCACCCCTCCCTCCTGCTAGATTTAAAGGGCCCTCCCGCTGATCCGCAGGCCACGTGGTCCCCGCTGATCAGCTGAAGCCCTTTAAATCTGGTAGGAGGGGAGGGAGGGAGGTGGCCGGGTGGGTGGTCACTCTTGGGGGCAGGGCTTGGGACGGGACTTCCCCCACCGGCTAGCAGGCCAGGGGTGGATTGAAGCTCCTAGAAGCAGGGGTTCCTCTGCCCAGACCTGGGGGCTGGCAACCCTGCTACTGCCTCAACCACAGGCCCCGCAGAACTGCATTAAGTCCCACAGGACCTGGATGTCACTTGGGAGAGCATTCTACCTGGTCGATGCCAGAACCAAGAAGGTGCTGGCTGTGATTGAGGCGAATGTTTAATACACCAATACACTTCACACAGAACTTCAGTTTTTTCCATAGGTCCTGTTCTCAAATTATGAATATCAAATGAACACATCTTATTATAAAGGATATATCACATGCAAACAATTATTTGGTTTAATCTTGCAGGATCAGTGAAGGTCTAATTATTCAGGTAAGTGTAGGATTTCAAATAATGGTTATTTATTTTTTACCACTGTCAGTACAAGATTGTGGGTTTTTCCACCCATCAATGCTTTCCTTGGAAGCCTTGCTGTCACTGTGCCTTGGCAGTGGGGTTTCCAGATGGTAGGCTTTCCCACATTTCCCCCACCAGTTGGAATAAAGAGGCAGACACCAGAGTTGGGATTAACTAAGGACCACTTTATTGAATATTTACCACCTTTCTGCAGCAGGGGCCAACCCTCAGTGTGGATCAGGGCAAGGCAGGTGTCAGCTTACTGACCAACTCCTTGCCTCCTGTTGGGCAAGGCACCAATGTCCTGACAGCGAGCCATCGAACTGGCTCACCCTCGCCCAACCTGGCCAACTGGGAACCACCCTAACCTCCCAACCCCTGTAGTTCATGAGGGAGAAGCCCTGCCAGAGCGGCTTTGAAGGCAATCCCCCATTCCCCACCCTGGCTCCCGAAGCCCACGTGCAGATCCTAATGGACCCCTTTTACCCAAGCAGGATAGGTGCTCTCTGGTGCTCACCATATCCACTTTTATCTTCCTGCACTCGCCTGCCACTACCAGGGCCAAGCCTCTGCTTAGGACTCTGTGCCTACCAGGCAGCCCAAGGCAGCCCACAGTCCTTGCTGCAGGTCCTCAAGAAAAAAAAATGTTGCCCTTATCAGCAAGATGGACACACACACCCCTATACAGGTCCTCCCATTTCCCTTGTATCCCAGGGTGAGGTAAGAATCACCCCAGCCCTCCGTGCATTATTTTCATAAGCACCTTATTCACTTTCTTTCTTGCCCTGTCCAGGCATCTGGGGTCCTCTTTCCCCTGCCACACCTGGCAAGGCAGGATGGTTGACCAAACAATCAGCACCCCAGGCCACCTGTTCCTGATGAGCTCCAGGTCAGCCATAGGCCTTTCCTTTCATAAGACACCTGTTCCTGATGAGCTCCAGGTCAGCCCTGTCTTGTACAACATAGGCCTTTCCTTTCATAAGGCCAAGGATCATTTCCACCCAAGTGGATCACGAGCATGTGAGGTGGAGGACCCTTCATCCCCTCG
>NW_015213320.1:0-2770 GCF_001447785.1 Gekko japonicus | reverse complement strand
TCACAGGCTAGGATGATGGGAAGGGCCTCATCGAAATGGGCCAGGATATCATTGAAGGACAACAGTTCCTTGACGGCCCGCCATGTGGTGGTCCCCACTTCCAGGGGGAATTTTTGTTTAGGAGGCAGTGCAGAGGTTCGGCGATGATGGCCTTGTGTGGGAGGAATGAATGATAGAAATTGAGCAGGCCCAGGAAGGCCTGAAGCTCTGCCTTTGTAGAGGGGGTAGGTGCCTTCATGATGGCTTGGATCTTGTCTGGAGTGGGATGGATGCCCTGGGCATCCACTGCGAATCCCAGAAACTTGACATGGGGAACCCCCAGCAGACACTTTTCCAACTTGACTTTCAAGCCCGCCACATTGAAGCATTGAATTATGGCTTGCAGACGTTCTGTGAAGACCTTGGCTGATGGTGCCACGATCAGAACATCATCGAAGAAGGGCTGTACTCCGGGGACACCTTTAAGGAGACAGTCCATTAAATCCTGAAATATCCCCGGCGCCATGCTAACCCCAAACTGCAACCTCTGCTCTTTAAAAGCCCCCCGGTGGGTCACTATGGTCTGTGCCTCTGCCGTGGCATTGTCAACCAGGAGTTGTTGGTACGCCTGGGAAAAGTCGTGCTTCCCAAAGACCTTTTGTGCCTTCCACGGAAGCTAGAACATGGCTGACCATGGGAACGGGATACACGTGGTCCTGCAGAGCCTTGTTATTGTGCACTTGTAATCTGCACAAATCCTTACGTCCCCATTGGGCTTCACAGGGGTGATGATGGGAGTCTTCTATAATGCATGGGGCATGGGTTCTAACACCCCCTGGGTCACCAAATGGTCTAGTTCTGCTTCAGTCTTGGGCTGGAAGGCAAACTGGGGCTGCTGGGCTTTCATGCGAATGGGCCGCACAGCGGGGTCAAGGGCGAGTGCAACCGGCAGGCCTGTGTAGTGGCCAAGCGAACTGTCGAACACAGCCGGGAATTCATCACACACTTTATTGAAGTCCCCGGCATGCATTTGATGTACCCCAGTCACTGCGAGGCCCAGTGCGGCGAACCAAGAAAGACCCAATAAGCTGGTGAGATGACCTTTCACTACAACCAGTTCTAAGGGGGCCTCGAAGTCCTTGTACTTCACCCGGAACTGGCCCACCCCCTTGATGGCTACCAGGTTTTTTAAAAAATCTCTTAGCGTGAGGCCGGTGTCCTCGAGCGGGAGTCCCCCGTTAGGGCAAAGGTTTTGGAGGGTGTCTTCCGAAATGATCGAAAGGGAAGACCCTATGTCCAGCTCCATTTCACATGGAGCGCCCTCTATCAGCACAGTCACCTTAATCTTATCTGTGGACCTCCGGGGCAAGTAATGTACCTGATTCTGGTGAACTGTGGTGTTGTGCAGCTCTGCTGTTTCCAGGTGTGTAGTCGGCCAGTGGTGGTTGTCCTTCAAGCAGCAGGCATGGGCGATGTGGCCTTTCTTTCCGCAGGAGCGGCAGATGGCGTCCCAGAATCGACAAGACCGGCATTCATGCGTTCCTCCGCAGCTTGCGCAGGGAGCTTGTGCACTTGTTTGGGCCATTGACAATGAGGAACGAGGGTCTCAGCGTGCAGGCTGGCGTACCTGTAGCCCTTCTTATTCATCTGAGATGTCTGAGGCTGCAGATGTGGAAGCATGGTGGGCTGAAAATGGCAGATGGTCACGATGGGACCTCTCGGACGTGGTGGCCACGTGGAGTGCCGTCTCCAACTTCAGGTCGGCTATCCCGATCAGTTTGCGGCAGAGCTTGGGGTCTCAGACACGCCACACGAATTGGGTGATAATGATGTCCTCGACATCCTGGAACATGCAGTCGATGGCTAGATGGCGTAGCTCAGCAATGTAGATGGTGATGGCTTCCCCCGACTTTTGCAATGCGCAAACAAATCCATGCGCTTGGCCATCTTTGTCAGTTGCAGCGCAAAGTAATTTGTGAGCGCCTTTACGATGTCTTCGTAACTGGTATCGGCTAACTTCTTTGGAGCAAGGAGGCCCTGTGCCAGGCGAATGATGGCCACCCCACAAGTGCTGAGGAGTAGAGCCCTTTTCTTGCCTGTGTCGGTGACCTCTTGGTAACTGAAGAAGTTGGTGAGCTGCTCTACCCACGCTTCCCAGAACTCAGGGTGAGTGGGGTCGAAAACCTCTAGGTGTCCCGGAGTGGCAGCCATGACTCTTGAGCAGAGTGGGGAGTGATGTCCTGGGGAGCGGTGCATGGTGTGGTGTTGCTCGGGAGCAATGCGGGGCATGGCATCCTGTGGATCAGTGCTCGGTGCTGGGCTGGAAGTTGAGTCAGGCTTACTCATCAGGATCCCACCTTTGTCGCCAGTATAATGTACTGAGTTTGGACACGTGGCATAGTGATCAGCTCAAACATTATTGATTACATCGAACTACCAAGATAGAATAGCCAGTCTGAGACCGGTTTATATTCATGCTCTCTCACACACCAAACACCCCCCGCTCCCCATGATAGGTTCTATTTACACAACCTGGTCCCCATAGGTCTCTGCTAGGATCTCCGCGATCCCATTGGTCTGCGTTAAGATCTGAATTGTGTATTGTCTTTAGACCCGAAGGTCTGCGTGACCACATGGCGTGGATAGCACTTGCGTGGCTATCTTGATACATAACACCAGTGTATGTGCCAACCTGCAAGTACCACCTTCCAATATATTGATCAGCCTATAGTCAATCCCAAGATTGACTATACCTCCCTCTTACTGGTGGGAACATTCTCCTCCTCCTATT